>NW_018164528.1:0-20068 GCF_001263595.1 Phalaenopsis equestris
GTTAGCAACCATAGGTTACCTCCTTCGAGGGATTCTCGATCATCTAATAGAGATGTTTTAATTTAGTTGTGCTTTTTGTTTTATGATGTTTGTGATAAAATTTTGAGTTGTCTTATATTTTGAATGTTGTGATGGTGAAATTTATCTTATTTGATTTTAAAAATTTTTTACTTTAGTTTTGTGGCTATCCTAAAAGTTTTGGTTTTCATGTAGGGTGACATCGTTGTTTAACATGCAAGTTTGAAGTAAGAAGTACAGAAAGGTAAATGCAATAATTTAAAAGTGTACTTGTCGATTCTTCTCATTCTTCCACCTGAAAGGTTAGTACTTGCAAGACATGTATATAATTTTGCAGGGAATTTAAATTGCAAGAGTAGATGAAGGTGTTGCTACCAAACCCCAAAGTATGATTCTATGGAGCCTCTAAAGTTCTTAGTGGATGATTATAGAACAAAATACGATAAGTTCAACTTGTCCTTCAAAATATCTAAAAGATTTCAAAGTGCTCGGGGTATTACCCTCAACTTCTTTGAAGATCTCTTGAATTATTTTGAGTTCTTTTTTTAACTAATCATATTGTTCCATTAATCATTCGAGTTTAGAGTGTGGCTACCCCGTTGTCCAATGAAACTTGACAATTCAATCATCTCAAGGATAAGAGGCTTTAGTCAATTTGATACTTCACTTTAAATATTATATAGATGAATGCCCCTAAGGCAAGCTTAAGTCATTAAGGATTTGGTGCCTATCACAAATGGGCTTGGAGTGTTTAAAGGTGTTAATTACCAATCATGTAATCTTCTAAATCAGATCAATTGAGTTTAGTCATTGAGCCCAAGTCACTACCAAGTCTTTAACAATCATAATGAGGGAAATTGTGGTTAGAATTTTGTTTTAAGTGACACATATTCTTATTGAAAGGTCATATCATCATCAATTTTAGGCTTAACATAAGTAAATAATCATCTTCCTAGCATAATCCCATCACTTAAGAATCATTTGATCTTAATTGACTTCCAAGTCAAGATGATTAAGGAAATTATGAATTTGTTGATATTGTGAAAGGTGGTAAGTGAGTTTATACCTTTAATCCCATTATATTTCATTCATCCAAACATGTTTATTAGGATCACTATTACCCATTTATCCTTGGTCAATCCTAAATTTTAATTAAGGCACCAAAACCTAAAACTACCATTTTGCTCTTAGGGCTCTCCACTTCATAACTCATCAAGCAATGCTCAAATGCATTTGAGAATTTAAAGTGTCATGCCCATGGGATAATTAAAACATCATAGGAGAATAATGTGGGTTTTTTTATTTTATTTAATTTAAATAATTATTTAAGTTCAGAAAGTTGGATTTTTACAAGTTAATTTATTTAACTAACAAAAACAAAGTTTTTTTTTCATTTTTGTTTATGAGAAAATTATTAGAGGTCCCTTTAGGTCAAAGGAGCACTTAGGCAAAATTTCATGATATTTTAAACTAAATTTTTATTATTGTTATTTAATTATTAACCATTTTAAGGATATAATCATTTGGAGAATAGTGTGTTATTCACAAAAATTACTTTTACAATTTATTAAACATATCTGAGTTCAAAGAAAATCCAAAAAACCCAGAGAATCAAATTTTGTATTTTTATAATTTTTAATTTATTTATTATGATTATTTTAATAAAGAAAATTTATTTCTAAGCTTTTTAAAATTTATTTTTAACTTAGAAAAATTAGGAAAAATGTCTCAATGAGTTTTAAGTGATCAGGAAGCAAATATGCACATTTTAAGGTATTTTTATATTTTTGGGATTTTTAATTATTTTTTATTATTTTAAATTTAAAATAAATGTAAAAAAATCAAGTATTTTCTCAAAAATAACTTTTATTTTTTCTAAAAATCAACCTAAGCTTTTTTGGGGTTGTTTAGGTAATTTGGGTAAATTTTTGGAGCAAAAGACTAAGTTGGATATTTTGGTAAAATTGACGTGCCAACCACCCTATTTGAGCCATGGACCAATGAAATCCTCTACTTTAGTTCCTTCATGTACTGGTCTTAGCTAGATCCCATTTGAGCCATGGACCAATGAAATCCTCTACTTTAGGTCCTTCATGTACTGGTCTTAGCTAGATCCCAGCGTAGGGCTAATAGGTCTAGGGGACCGGGACCATCTACATGAGTCTCTCAAAGGATCAAGGGATCAAAGTCAACAAAGTTTAGGCTCCGGGTTGTGAATGAAAGTGAGTGCAAGTGAATGAACCAGCTCCAGACCAACTCTCAGGGTCAACCTTAAGACCAAACAGTCTTATGGGGACTCACCTTGAGATCTCTCATATTGACCACACCTACTAAGTGCTAGAGGTTATGACCAATATGTGGAACTTCAAGTTGGGAAAAGAAGGGTTTAGAGTTTCTAATGGTGAGGGTTCCTTTTCTAGTCCTACAGGAATAGGCAACAGAAAAGTCCTATGGCTAGACCTAGGCTACTAAAGAGGAAAGACTAGACCTCAACCAAAAGTGAGGTCAACAGGTGGTAAAGTTGCAGAAGAGATATGAACAGGCAATTCGGTTAATTTTGATCACTTACAAATTTTTTGTTGTCTTGCTTATGTGCGTGAACCTGGAGATGAAAGATCAAAACTTGATATGAAAGATCAAAACTTGATCTGATCAAAACTTGATCCAAAATCCAAGAAGTGCATATTTTTGGGCTACAAGAAAGGTGTGAAAGGATACAAGTTTTGGGATTTGATTTCAAAGAAAATGGTGATCAGTAGAGTGCAATTTTTGATGAGCAATCCATGTTGCAGCAGAATCAAGACAAGGTGCAAGGGTGTAGTTCTAGTTCATATACAATGCAGATGGATCTAGAACAACAACCAGTAGCAATTGAGCCAGTTGAAAGTTCAGAACCAAATCCTAGTGATTCAAATACAGATGATTTACAGAATTACACTCTTGTCAGAGATAGACAGAGACACACCAATATAAGGCCTCCGAACATATTAGGTTATAAAGACTTTATCTCTTGTGCACTTCTCATCAACAACAATGATCCAATCACCTTTCAAGGAGCTATCACCAGTCAGAAAAAAGAGAAATGGATTGGTACAAGGGTTGAGGAGATGGAGTCTTTGTAGAAAAATAACACATAGGAGCTAGTTTAGCTTCCTGAGGGAAAGAAGACTATTGGGTGAAAATGGGTGCACAAAAAGAAAACAATAGTATCAGAAAAAGAAGGGGAAAAGTTCAAGGCTCGAATGTTAGCAAAGGGATTTTCACAGCACAAGGTGATTGATTATGATGAAATCTTTCTCCGGTGATTAGACATACTTCAATTAGGGCAGTGAGCAGATAGATGTTAAAACTACATACTTGTATGGTGATTTGAAGGAGCAGATTTACATGGAGCAACCAGAAGGGTTCACTCACCCTGAACAGGAGCATCTGGTTTGCAGATTAAAAAAATCGTTGCATGGGTTGAAACAGTCTCCTATATGATTCATATTGACTACAATAAATGTGAGTATGATTGTTGTGTTTATGTTAAGAGCCTTGATAATTGTTCTATTATTTTTTTGTTACTATATGTTGATGATATACTGATTGCTGCTGTCGGCACTATTTTGGTTGGAGGAGTTGCCCGTAAGAAGCTGTCGGTCACCGGAATCAAAATCCCATCACCCGCTTTGGAAGGGCATTTTAATTTACATATATATAGTTTAGAATAATATGAAATAAAATGACCCCATATTTTTCATAGTTCAAATGAATGAGCGCTATATCTCAAATATTGTATCTATCCAATCTATCCTGAAGGATAAACACAAGACTTGAGGATGAGGCTCGATCAAATAAACTAAGAAATATATGACATCTCGTTTGGTCTGCGAAACCGTTTTATTTGTCAACAATTTCCCCTATTTAATATGAAGAATTAAATAGGGTTTATATTTGGCTGAGCTCGGAGCTGAGCGGGGACAAGCTCCCTATAAGGGCAAGCCCCTATAGTTAATTACATTTTTAAATAATTGAAGTCACTTAAGAAAACTCTTGATAAAACTCAGGAAATATTATCTTCAAGGATGATAGGACTTTTCAATGAGATCGGACAAAGAGGTGTGAAAAGGGATTGACTTAAGTTTGGAGCATTTTGTTTTTGGAATCCAAAGGAGGAAGAACTAGGGGATGTGATGGATCCAGAGGAGAACCTCGGTGACTTTCCAGTCTATCCTATGGTTTAGCTTCAGTTTTCAAGAGAAATTATTTGAATGTTTCATCCTACTAATTTTATTTGTTTAGGGCTTACATTTGCTTGAAACGATCACACAGATAGCTTGGAAGATGTGAGGATTTAGGTCATGACGAACAACAATCTCGGAATCCTAAGACAAGTTAGGGCTTATATTGTACAACAGAGCTGTACAAAGGTCTAAAGATGAGGTGAGGATTTATGTTTCAAAAGCAGACAACCTCAAAATTTTATGGCTTGGTTGTTTAATTCTAAGGAAGGAATAGTTTAGCTGGGGAAGACAGGTTTTACTGTTGAAGATGGTCGTGCTGCCCACTATGCTAGCTTCAAGCTCCTCATCGTGGCGAGTTTAAGTTTTCTAGGGTGTCAAGTTATGATGTCAAATCAGACGACCCTATGATTGAAGTTCTTCAAATGTTATAGGGGATGTGAAAGGTGATTAGAGCGACACCGGTTAGGATCCTAAGGTTCCCTCATTCCGACATCATTCAGGTACCACTATTTTCTATTGGATTCACTTAGTCCAAATAAATTTACTAAAATCAACTTAATGAGTTCCATACTTTCATTTAGACTGTGGGAAGTTTCATTAACAACTGTAGGTTACCTCCTCCGAGGGATTCCCTATCCTCCGATAGAGATGTCTTAATTTAGTTGTAGTTGTAGTTTTTATGATGTTTGTGATTAAATTTTGAGTTGTTTTATATTTTGAATGTTGTGTAGATAATTTTTATCTTGGTTGATTTTAATTTTGGTTTTGGTTTTGTGGCTATCCTAATAGTTTTGGTTTTCATGTAGGGTGAAATTGTTATTTAGCATGCAATTTTTGTAAGCATAAAAAGTACAATATGAAAGTACAAGAAAGTCGACAATGTAAACTATAAAAGCATACCTGGCGAGTCTTCTCGTTCCACCACCTAAAACTCAAAATGCACATGAGGGCATTTTATGTAAAGCAGACAAATATAATTTTAATGATCTACTCAACCCTAGGTTATATCTTGGTGGGTCCATATTGACTTAGTTAAGTATGATTTTTGTTAAGCAAAACATATTAAGTTTAGTAGACCTCCGAGATATCTAACAGATCTGGAGAAAGAAGCAGTTCTATGCTTCCCTCTCACTGCCTGGTAAAAAGTCTCGAGCTCATTCAAACATGTTATGTTGCTTAATAACTCATCCTGTAAATACCTTTAATGCTTAGTGAACATTGATGTTTTAATTATCCCAAAGAGTAGGGTAATTATCACTTATAATTTAATTTGAGAATTATGTAGGTGAAAACCCCTAAAGGGGCAGGTTAATGTCATCAAACACTTCGCCAAGTTTTTAATTTGAGCTTGCAGTGTTTTAAAGATTTTCAATTTTAATTATGTTTTCTTTTCTTATCCTCATTTAATCAGATTTGATTTAGCTTAGGTCACTACTAAGCCCTTTAGATTTTTGATAGATGTCTTAGTTATATTTTGAAAGAGATTGAATTTTTAGGTGATGATGATTCATTATCAAAATTTTTAAAAGTCATTTGAATCATTAAATAGGGGCATTAAATTGGTGAGTTATTAACACTCAAAACCATACCCCGGAATCTAAGATCATTTAATTTGATACTTCCAAAGTTTGATAATTTAAGGAAATTACAAATTTATCCTTTAACTAATAAAAGTGAGATTGGCTTCTACCAATTAATCCATTGTGTTTCAATCATCCAAATATTGTAATCAAGGTCAAAGGTTGCCCATTTCCCTTTCTTGAATTAAGCTGAAATGTTAATTAAGGCCAAATTTCTAAAATTACAGTTTTGCCCCTAAGGCTCTATCACTTCATAATTTGTCAAATTTTATTCAAATAACTTTAGAATTTTTAACCCTCCTCACTCATGGGTCAGTTAAGATATCAAAGGAGAAAATGTGATTTTTCAAATTTTAATTTAATTTATATATTTATTTATATCCAAAAAAAGGATTTTTTTTAAAAAAATCCATAACTTGACCAAGGGAAAGTCTAATCCCTTGAAATTTTTACTGTAGTTAGGATTAGACTAGGGAACTATGGGGACTAAATTTCATGATTTATTGAGTCATATTTAAATTATTAGAAATATTTTAATTTCTGGAACTTTTATTAATTATAAAATATTTTAAGTGTGGAAAAATATGTTTTATATTTTTATTAAATCTCTCTAATGTTAATAAAACTATATAAATAAATTTCAATTTTTTTTATTTTTATTTGAATTATTAGAATTATTATAGTGAAAATCCATTTTTAGCCTTTAAAAGTTATTTTACGCTTCAGAATTCAATATCTTCACTTAAAAAATTAGGAAAAATATTCTAATTATTTTTAAGTGCTTAGGAAATAATTTAGAACATTTCCATTAATTTTATTATTTTTTGTGATTTTTATCATTTTTTAATATTTAAATATTAAAAAATACGCTAAAAATGAAGTTTTTATTTTAATTACCGTTTTATTTTTTTGAAATTCCTCTGATCACAGAGAGCTATAAAAACTAATTTTTATAAATTTATTAAGTTATATTTTAATTATAAAAAAATCATTTTAGTGTTTAAAATGACACTTAACTTAGAAAATCATTTTGAGTTATCAAATAAGCTCCAAATATTTTGAAATTTTTATGTGGAGTTATTTGAATCTAAAATTACAGTGGAGATTAAAAACCAAGTCATTTAGATGTTTGTGTTACCCAAAATTAATTTTCTTTGCATTTTTGTCTTTGTAAAAAATAGGTGCATTCTTATTGACTTAGCCTATGAAACATTTTCCAAAGGTTTCTCTGACCATAATAAACCTTCCAAAATTTTCGTAGATTTTTCTAGGCAACATGCTAATTATTATGACTAATTTATGTAAATAAGAGATATAAAATTGAAAAATATGGATCTCTGTCTAGAGGTTTCTACTAAATTTGGAAAAATCAAAGAATGTTTCCTAAGACAGAGACAACAACATGCGAAAATTTCAAGCCATGGTGAAATGTCTACAAGCATGGAGGATTAAAAGACTCAAAACAGTATTTAATTAATTAAAAATAAAATATACATCCAATAAATTTAAAACCATTTTCATAATGTTCTCCTCTATTCATTGAGCAAGAGAGTTTTTTTATTATTTTTTTTGTGATTTTTCTACACCAAGATATGGATTTTTGAAGTTAGGGTTATTTAAATAAATCAAAAAAATCCCTATTTTTTTTATTTAAATGCATGGCGCCATCTCATCCTAGGCAGCTTTGAAGGCTACATGCAACGCGCTTCCATTCGACGCCACCATCCATGCCAGCTACCACGCGTCCCGCCTTTTTGTTCCATCCCTCCATCCGGCCAGATCTCGTCTGTTGAAGAGATAAATGCGCAATCGAATGACTCCCCGTCATCGTCCCCAATGCCTTAGCCCAAGAATCATCCATTTTTAAAGCTTAAGATAAGGATCTCACTCATTTCTTAACCAAATTAGGTGCAATTTGTTTCTAAATGCTCGTCTAAGTGTGACGAACACATCCATACGATAATCAAGCCATTAAATTAGCTCTAATCAAATGGAGAATCAAAATAAGCTTGGGAAGAGGGGAAGTTCAATACATTTGCTCTGAGAAGGGAAGCTTCAATCAGAGGTGCTCGACACGTTCGTGAAGGTCCAAGGAGTCTAGGAATTGAGCCTCTTACTGTGGTGAAAGATCTAGATATGAATTTAACCAAACTTGATTTTAGGTGTTGGTCTAGAGCTATGCTAGGGGCTCTATATGAGGGGGATTTGATGGGGCTTCTTCTTCTTTCACTGTGGTGATGGTGTGGGTGAGTTTAATTTGATTTTGGTGGAGTGTAGAGGTGTGGAGAGATCTGTCCTTTCTCCAGCAAGTTTTTGAGCTAAAAAATTGTCCTCCGGCAAGGGGATTTAAGGCAATGCGATGGTTAGGTTACACTGTGGAGGTCTCAAGGAAGCTCAAGGAGTGATTTTGAAGGCTCTCTTTAAGAAAATTTTAGCTCACCTCTCTATGGCCATGGAGGTGAGGTTTTATAAAAATGGCCAAGGGTGGCTCTGTGGGCCAATTGAAGGGTGCAAAGTGTTTCCTATGTGGAGGGCAAAGAGGCTCTGAACTTAAAATTGGATGATACGGCCTCAAGATTTGAATTGGGTTTTGATTTTTGGGGGTAGCTCATGGTTTTGGTGTTTTTCGGCCACTAGGCTGGCAAGCCAGGCCAGGAGAGGTGGCTAGGAGGTCAAATGAGCCAGGGGAATATGTCACAGCAAATAAATGGGTTGGTGCTTAGTTTTGGCAAAAATCCCTTAGGCTTAAGCAAATTTGGAATCAAATCCCTTTATTTGGGGATCCCTTGGTCCATGGTTCAATTAAGTTGGATTAGGTGGGTTTGGGTCAGTCTTAGGGGTCATAGGTTTGGTTGAGGTGGAATCAATTTGATCACATTTGATACAATTTGGTCATATTGGGTCATGTGGTAGTGAAAAAAATGAAAATGGAATATTAGGAAGGTTTTGAGAATTTTTGAGAATTTTTGAAATTTTTGAAATTTTGGGCTAAGGAGGGGCCTTTTGGTAATTTGGCAATTTTTTGGTGATTTTGGATAATTTAGATGTTTTCAAAAGGTTTGAAATGATTTTTGAACAAATTTGGGTATTTTGGGTAAGTTTGGAAAATTTGGCCAAATTTAGGGTTTCAAGGGTACTTAGGTAATTTGGGGGAGTTTAGGAGCAAAAAGACCAAGTTGGGTATTTTTGATAGAGTTGGTGTGCCAACCACCATAAAAGAGCTATGGACCAATGGAAACCCCATTTGGGTCTCTATGTACTGGTCTTACTGGTCTTAGCTAAACCCTAGCCTAGGGCCTGAGGGTTTAGGCGACCATCTACATGAGTCTCCCAAAGGAATAAGGGATCAAAGTCAAGGAATTTTGGGTTTGTATTTGGGATTGATTGTGCATGAGGTGAGTGTAGTGAGCGCCTTAGCTCTAGACCAACATCCAGAGTCAACCCTAAGGGCAAGCAGTCCTATGGGAACTCACCTTGAGCTCCCCCATAGTGACCCCACCTACTAAGTGCTAGAGGTTAAGATCACTATGTGGAACTCCAAGATGAGTAAAGAGGAGTTTAGAATTTCTAATGGTGAGGGTTCCTTTTCTAGTTTTCTAGGAATAGTCAATAAGAAAGACCTATGGATAGAACCTAGGTTACTAAAGGGGAAAACCTAAACCTCAACCAAAATTGAGGTCAACAATTGCTAAGAATATGCATGATGTCTGTGGTTTCAAAACTTTATTGAGTCGGGAATTTGACATGAAGAACTTGAGCATACAAAGAAGATTCTTGGGATGGAGATTCATTGAGATAGAGGCTCAAGAAAATTATGTTTATCTCAACGAGGCTATGTTGAAAAAGTGTTGGATAGGTTTGAGATGAGCAAAGTAAAGCCTGTGGCACTCCATTGGCGAATCATTTTAAGCTTTCTTTAGAACAGTGGCCTAAGCCAGATACATAAATTGAAGACATGACAAAAGTTCCGTATGCTAGTGCAATTGGGTACTTGATGTATGTAATGGTATGTACTGGCCTTGATTTGGATCATGTTGTTAGTCAAGTCTGCAAATACATGTATAAACTAGGAAGACGACAATATAAAGCAGTTAAGTAGATTTTAATGTATCTAAAGGGTACTGTAGGACATGAAATTATTTTTGGCAGTCAGCAGAATGATTCTTCAGTTGTGGGGTATGTGGATTCAGACTTTGCAGGTGATTTGGATGACAGAAGGTCTACAACTTGGTATGTGTTTACTCTTGGTGGAGAGCTTATATGTTGGAAATCAACAATTCAGTCTATTATGACATTATCTACAACTGAAGCTGAGTACATGACAGTAGCTGAAGCTGCAAAGAAGCCTTATGGCTTACTCGACTAGTAAAGAAACTGGGTGTTGAGCAAGGTGAAGTTCAGTTGCATTGTGACAGTGAGAGTGTCATTTATCTGGCCAAGAACTACGTGTACCATGCAAGAACAAAGCATGTTGATGTCTTGTATCACAAGATGAGAGAATTGATTGCTTCTGGTGATATTTTGTTGCAAAAGGTTCATACTGATGAAAATGCAGCTGATATGTTAACGAAGCCTGTTGCTATCAACAAGTTCTTGAATTATTTGAACTTGTTAAATGTTTGCAGTTGCTAGACATCATGGTAGCCCAACCCACTTCAGTGTGTAACAAACTCCATGAATTGTTATCCTAAGGGGCTGGATATTCGCCAAGGTAGAGATTTGTTAGGTATGACTCATATACCATATGAGGGATAGATGTCGGAGTGGAACAGAGCGAGCCAGCGAAGCAGAGTAGAAGAATTTGTCCAGTCGAGGGAGTATCGTTATGTGGGCTAAGGGTTGCGGGGCCAACGCCCCCGTGGTACGGTACAAGGGTAATTTTATATTACACTGTTGACCTCACTTTTGGTTGAGGTTTAGTTATCCCTCTTTAGTAACCTAGGTTCTAGCCATAGGACTTTCCTGTTGACTATTCCTAGAAAACTAGAAAAGTAACCATCACCATTAGAAATTCTACCCTATTCTTTCCTCAACTTGAAGTGCCACATATTGGTCCTAACCTCTAGCACTTAGTAGGTAGGGTCACTATGAGGGAGCTCAAGATGAGTCACCCTTAGGATATGCCCGTCCTTAAGGTTGGCCTTGGGTACTGGTTTGGAGCAAAAGCACTCACTTTCACTCATAATCACTCACAACCCTAAACCCAAAATTTCTTGACTTTGATCTCTTAATATTTTGGGAGACTCATGTAGATGGTCCCTTAAACCCACTGGCCCTAGGCTAGGGTTTAGCTAAGACCAGTGCATAGATGGCCCAAATGGGGTTTTCATTGGTCCATAGCTCATATATGGTGGTTGGTACCCCAACCCTACCAAAATATTCAACTTGGCATTTTGCCCTAAATCCCCCAGATTACCTAAATACCCTTGAAACCCCAAATTCACCCAAAATACCCAAATTTGTTAAAAAATTATTTCAAAACTTTTGAAAATGCCGAAGTTACCCAAAACAACCCAAAATTCTAAATTTACCAAAATACCCCCAAAATGACCAAAATTACAAAAATACCCTTAGCACCCCAAATTTTCCCAAAACCTCCAAAATAATTCCAAATGTCTCTAAAACCAATTTGGACCTTCAATTGAACCCAATTTGGTCAATTTGACCATTTTGACCAAAACCCCTAAATTGTCTTTAAGGGACAAATTTCCCCAAATTTACCTCAAATGTCCATCAATTTGAGCCCAATTTTCTTCAATTTCAATTCTAAACTTAGATTCACCTTTCATATGAGAAATATAAACCAAATACAAGCCTAATTGGCCCATGCTTTGAGCTTAAGTTTGATCAAAGTCAAGACCCCAATTTTGACCCTATGACTTAATCCACCAAATTGAACCCCATAGCTTACTCAGTTTGCCCCAATTTGAATCCTAAAGTCTTCATAACAATCCTACACATCAAAATTTACCTTCAATTGGACTTGGTGAAGCCTTAATTTCATTTAATCTTTGTCCCAAATCAAAAATTTCCCAAATTGGTCATGCCTCCAAATTCCACCAAATTGATTACCCTAACCCCAAAATTGACACCCAATAAAGTTGAAAATTATTCATGGTGTTCCTATAGACCATTATGAATAATCAATTTGGGCTTAGCCCAAGTTTAGTCCAATCTATACCCAAGTCTATCCTAGCATAACCAAATTGACCAAAATTCCAAAATCCTTCAAATTGAACCCCCAATTGAACTCAAAATCATTTCAATACTTCAGCAAAAACTTTCATTACAATCATCTACACAATGTTGATCAATTAATTGAGCTTAAAGTCATGGCTAGCCTAACCTTAACCCAACCTTTGGTCATTTGGACCCACATTGAAATACACCAAAATTAGCTTAGCCACCCTAAAGCCACCAAATTTATGACTCCACAGCCACTGAACACACTCCATGAACCAGGCTAAACCCCCTTAGACCAGCTATGGTGAGCTATGGACCATTGGATCCATAAATTAAGGGGTTCATGCCCATTTATGGACCTTAACCAAAAATCTCCCCCATCATCACTTGTCATTGAGGGTTAAACATAATTAACCCTCCCACTGGCTCACCTGACCTCCTATCCACCTCTTCTGGCCCTACCGGCCAGCCTAGTCACAGGAGCACCTCAAAATCAAGGGCCACCATCCCTAAATCAAACCTAATCTCAACCCTAAGGGCCAGCTCACCCTAATTAATCCTTAGAGCTTCTTTGTCCACCACCTTAGCAGGCTTTTGCACCCAAAGCCAGGCCCTGAGCTCCCCTCTCCGGCCATGGCTATAAAATGGCATCTTCATGGCCAAAAGTAAGGTGCTAAAATTTTCACAAAGAAAGCCTGCTCAATTGCTCCCATAGCCTCTTTAAGACCTCCTCAATGCAAACCAACCACCTCCTTGCCCTAATTTCCATTGCCGAAGCTCAATTTTTTAGCTCGATTCCAGCCAAAAACAGAACAAGTTTGGCCACACCTCCACAATACACCAAAGCTCAATTAAACTTGCACACACCTTCACCATAGTGAAAGAAGACAAAGCCCCCTCACAGAGAGCCTCTCCTCTACCCTAGACCCTAGACTTTGATCAACACCCAAATTCATTCTTGATTGAATTTTGGTCTAGGCATTTCACTACAGCAAGAGGCTTCATCCCTAGCCTCCTTGGACCTCCACAAACTTGTCAAGCACCTCTGATTGAAGCTTCATTTCTCAGAGCAAAGGTATTGACTCCCCCTCCTCCCGAGCCTATTTTGACTCTCCATGAGATTAGGATTGATTTAATGGCATGTTTATCGTATGTATATATTCATCTCATTTAGACGAGTCTATAGGATCAAATACGAAAGGGTTTGGTTGAGAAATGAGTGAGATATTAAGGTTTTAGGGTTAACGGTCACGGGTTCACACCAGCCGGGGACGAAAACGCGAAGTCGTTGGATGGCGCGTGTATTAAATGGATGGCTAGAATCGCATTGGACAGGAGCTTGATGCATAAAGAGCGGGCCGAGTCAGCGGCTACGTGGATGGCAGCGTCCAACCAGAGCACGCCACGCAAGTCTTCGGAGCCGTCTTATGATGTCGTGGCGTCGCATGTTTAAATAGGAAACTAGGGATTTATTTAATTTAGAAAATGTCCCCTACCTTCAAAAATCCATATCTTGGTGTAGAAAAATCACAAAAAAAATATCCTAGTGCTCAGTGAACAGAGAAGAACAATGTGGAAATGTTTTGAAGTTTATTTGATGTATATTTTATTTCTAATTAATTAAATACTATTCTAAGTATTTTGATTCTCCGTGCATTCAAGTATTTCACCATGACTTGATATTTTGGCATATTGTTGCCTCTATCATGGGGGATATTCACTGATTTTTCTAAAGTCAGAGAAGACACCTAGACAGAGATCTATATTTTTCAAGTTTATGCATCTGATTTGAAAAATTAATTATGATAATTAGCATGTTTCTTAAAAAAATTCAAGAAAATCCTGGTAGGTTCACTATCACCAGAGAACCCTATAAAAAATTTGTCATGTGCCAAGTCATTAAGAACACACTTAACTCTCATTAAACCCTAAAATACAAAGGAAGTTAATTTAGGAAAAAGAAGCATCTAAATGATTTGATTTTAATTCTCCACTGTAACTTAAAGTTCAGAGGACTTCCCATCAAAATTTCAAAATATTTGGAATTCCTTTAGTAACCTAATTTGATTTTCTAAGTTAAATGACATTTTTAACACTTAAATAATCATAATAATTAAAATATATCTCAAAAAATTAGAAAATTAGTTTTTGGGAGTTCTCTGTGATCATAAAAAATTTCTAAAAATAAAGTTATAATTAAAGTAAAAATTTCATTTTTAAGCATATTTTAAATATTTAAATAATGAAAAAATAATAAAAATCATAACATTAATAAAATTCATAAAAATGTTCTAAATTATTTACTAAGCCCTTAGGAGCAAATGGAATATTATTCCTAATTTTCTAAGTGAAGAAATTGAGTTTTAAATCTTAAAATAATTTTTTAAAGGCTAAAATTTTCCTTAATTTCTCACTAAAAATAATTCTAATAATTCAAAGAGAAAATCATAAAAATATTAAATTTATTTCTCTAGATTCATTGACCTTGGAGAGATTTAATAAAAATATAAAACTTAATTTTCCACATTTAAAATATTTGATAATTAATTAATACTCCAGAACTTAAAATAATTATGATAATTCAAATAAAACTCAAAAAAACATGAAATTTGTTCTAACTGGTTCTTTGGTCTAAGTCTACCTCCAGTAAATATTTCAAGTGATTAGGATTTTCCTTGGCCAAGTTATTGAATTTTCTTTAAAAATCCTATTTTTGCATGTAAATAATTATATAAATTAAATAAAATTTTGAAAATCACATTTTCTGCTCTTATGTCTGAAATGACTCATGAGTGAGGTAAGATAAAAATTTCAAAGTTATTTGAATTAAATTTGATGAATTATGAAGTGATAGAGCCTTATGGGCAAATGAATAATGTTTGAAATTTGGTCTTGATTAACATTTAGGCTTAATTCAAGAAAGGGAAATGGGCAATATTTGATAAATGGTAATTCAAGAAAGGGAAATGGGCAATATTTGATCTTAATTAACATGTTCAGATGATTGAAACATAAGGAATAAATTGGTAGAAACCAATTTCACTATTCTTAATTAAAGGATAAATTTGCAATTTCCTAAATCATTAAAATTTTGAGGTCTATTAAATTAAATAATCCTAGAGTTAGGGGTATGACTTTGGATGTTAATAGCTCACTAATTTAATACCCCTATTTGTTGTTCAAATGATATTCAAATATTTTGATGATGAATTACTATCACTTAAAATTCAAATTCCTTAAAAATCTATTAATGTATCCACCAAGGTCTTAAAGGCTTAGTAGTGACCTAGGCTAAATCAAATTTGGGTAAATGAGGATTAGAAAAATGAATGCAACTAGAAATTGAACACATTTAAAAAAAAATACTACAAGCCCAAGTTAAAACTAAAATTGGCGAAGTGTCTTAATAGCATTAACTTGCCCCTTTTAAGGGTTTTCACCCACATAATTCTCAGATTAAATGACAAATGATAATCTCTTTACTCTTTGGGATAATTTAAACATTGATGTTCATTGAACACTAGAGGTATTTACAGGATGAATTATTAAGCAACATAATAATTTTAAATGAGCTCGAGACTTTTCTCCAGGTGGTGAGAGGGAAGCATGGACCTACTTCTTTCTCCTAACCTTGTGAATACCTTAGAGGTCTACTAAACTTAGTATATTTTGCTTAATGAAATCATTCTCACATGAATTAATAGAGGCTCACCAAGATATGATTTAGGATTTGGTAGATCACCGAACCTTATCTTCCCACTCTACATAAAATGCTTTTAATATATAAATGCTCTCACATGCATTTTGAGTTTCAGTTGAAGATAAGGGGAAGAACATCCAGGTACATTTTACCTACATTTTTTTCCCGTACTTTACTTTTCAGTACGTTGCCGTACTTACTCACATGCATGTATGAACATAAAAACATAAACCTGCATGTTAAACAACGATGTCACCTTGCATGAAAATCAAAACTGCTTGGACAATCGTCAACCAAAACTAAAATCAACTAATATAAAATTTATCGTCATAGCATTCAAAATATAGGACAACTCAAAACATCACAAAAACAACAATTTCAACTAAATTAAGATGTCTCTATCGGATGACCGGGAATCTCTCGAAGGAGGTAACCTACAGTTGCTAACGAAGCTTCCTACGGTCTAAATGAAAGTTTAGAACTCATTAAGTTAAGTTTAGTAAATTCATTTGGATTAAGTGAGTCCAATAGAAAATAGTGGCACCGGAACGAGGGAACTGTAGGTTCCTAACCGGTGTCACTCTAATCAACTTTAATATGCCCCATAAAATTTAAAAAACTACAACCATAGGGACATCTGATTTGACATCATAACTTGACACATTAGAAAACTTGAACTCACCACAACGAGGAGCTTGGAACTAGCATGGTGGGCAGCATGGCCATCTTCAACTACAAGAGGAACTATAACATCATATCCTTTGTTAGAATTAAATAACAAGCTATAAGATTTCGAGGTTGTCTGCCTAGTGCAACATAAATCCTCAACTCATCTTTTAACCTTTGTATAACTTTGTTGTACAATATATGCCCTAACTCTTCTTAACATTTTGAGGTTGTCGTTCATCACGACCTAAATCCTCACATCTTCCAAGCATATTGCGTGATCGTTTCAAACGAATGTATGCCCTAAATAATAAAATTGACGTGATGAAACACTCAAATAATTTGTCCTCAAAATTGAAGCTAAAGATAGGATAGATTGAGAATTCACTAAGATTCTCCTCCGGATTTATGACATCCCCTAGTTCTTCCTCCTTTGGATTCCAAAAAAACAAAACGTTCCAGAATTGAGTCATTTTCATTTCACACCTCTTTGTCCGATTTCATTGAAAAGTCATATCCTTTTGACCTCTTTAAAGATAACATTTCCTAATTTTTATCGAGAGTTTTCTTAGGTGACTTTGATTATCTAAGATGTAATTAACTATAGCGGTTTGCCCTTATAGGAAGCTTATTCGAACCCAACTTAATATAAACCATATTTAATTCTTTATAGTAAATAAAGAAATTTATTGGCAAATAAAATGGTTTCGCAAACCAAACGGGCGTCATATATTTCTTAGTTTATTTGATCGAGTCTCATCCTCAAGTCTTGTGTTTTTCCTTCGGGATAGATACAGAGTTTGAGTTATAGTGCTCTTTCATTTAAACTGTGAAAAGTATGGGGTCAGTTTGATTTTATATTTTTCTAAAACTTATATATATGTAAATTAAAATGTCCTTCCGAAGCGGACGACGAGATTTTGATTCCGGCGGCCGACAGCTTCCAACGGGCTACTCCTCCAACCAAAAAAAAAAAGTGCCGACATACACATTGTACTCCATGGTTATATATATGACTATTTGTAACCATAGGTTTTAATTTTGTAGTTTGTACCCTTTTTTTGAATTGAAGGAAAAGCCGCCACTCGGTTCCTAAGGATGTAGGCATCTTTGTCGAACCACATTAAATCTCTGTGTTCCTTTCTAAATTTGTTCCTCTTTCTTTTTTTTTGCCCTAAAATTCTCAACAGATACGTAACTACAAAAGAATTGTGTGTTATGCATGCAAATGCCCCTTATATTTTTATTCTACACATTTCCCTTAGTCCAACAGATTGATTAAACATATTTTTTCTCTTGTTAAAGCTTTTTGGCTGGGAAAAGTAAAGTGTGTATTCAATCCAAATTATATATGAAGATCTCTGAATTGGTGATATTGGTTTTAATATGTTCTTTATTTATATATGTGATTCTTTTCGTGTAAAAAATCCTAAAACTTTGGTCTTGAAGGCTAGATTAGTAGCTTCCAATCTTGAAAGTAAGAATCTTCATTTTGTTCTCTCCAATTCGACGTGGCCTTTTTTTTTAAGCTATTGTCAAAAAGGTTTGTCAGGGTTTATCTAAGCAGCTACAACTTATTAAAACGCTGTGTCGCAACAGTAGTGCTGAAAAGTTGTTATGATAAAGCTGGCTGACTGTTTGTTTTTACAATTTTGCAGTAGTTGTACTAGAATTGTTTCTGAACAAATAACATTTATGTCTCGGTAGTATACTATTGTTTATAACAAAACCAATCTTGCTAGCACATTTCATACTTGAAAAAAAATACCCATTTTAAATGTTATAGAATAAAAATAGACACCTCACAAAATAATGAGTAACACAACAATCAAAATTAAAAATATGGCTATTAAAATAATAATTAATAAAATTATAATATTATTTTAAAAATACACTTGATTATTGGTACGAGACAATCCTTCTTCAAAAAAACTCTCCACGTCTGATCACTATCACCAGTAGAATTCTTGAGCCAATCCGCTCACCTAAAGAAGTCACAGTTTTCTATACTTTTTCTTGGACACCTACAAAATTATCTCCTATAACTATGTGTTTGTCGTGAAGTATGCAGAGAAAATTATAGTCTATATTATTAGTACAATGCTCTTGAGGTACTGAAAGTCCTCAAGCTTGCCTTTTCTGATGAATTGAAAACCCAATGCAAATTTAGTAATAAGTAATAGTAGAAATACTCAATTCAAGTTTTATGAAACTCGAAGGTCTCATAGAACATAGTATAAACCAAAGAATTTGTTACTACATAAAGAGAGTAGACCATAAAAAAACATGGGTCCTTGATTGTCTTTAAGCCATGTAATACCAAGATCGTATGTATTACATATGCATATTACCAAAAAGGTCATCCAGAAGAACCTCATAAAGACTAATAAATGAATAAACTTGGTACCTTCATTGATATATAAGACCTGTCAAGAACCAATAATAGCATTGTTGATTTATATTTTGTATTTGAAACTTTTTTAAAAAAAGTGGTTTTGATTTTGAAAAAAGATTTTGATTTTGAAAATAAGACCAAACAGATCTCGAATATTTGATTGTAAATAAGTGAACACAACATTATAAGTAATATGCCATCTCAAAAGATAAGAATATCACTTAATAATTGGTTCAATTATTCAAACTATGAAATTCATGATATTTGTTTGGTTTGAAAAAATACTAACAGATTGTTCATTTATCTAATCCAAAGATTAGAAAGGATTTAGAGTATATGAGAGACTAATTTCCTATAGGCGCAAGCCCCTGTAGCTAATTATATCTTAGGCAAACTAGATTACTTAAGAAAACCCTCGATTAAGATTGAGATTATGTATTTAATAATTCAAAGTTTAGTTTCCACGATTGATTGTAGGAAAATCAAATAGGAAAGACTCAATGTGGAATAGTTATTTCTAGAATCTAAACGAGGGAAAGGTAGGGGATGTCACAGATACTAAGAAGACATCAGTGACTTCTCAAACTATCCTATAGTTTGGATTTACATTTTGGAAGGGATATATTTTATTATTTTAGTCTTATAATTTATTTAGGACTTACATTTGTACGACATACAATCATACAAATAGTCTAATAACTTCAGAGGATTTACGTTGTATCGAGCAACGATCTCAAGATCATAAAACTAGTTAGAGCTTATATCGCACAACATACAATCATGTGAAGGACTAAAATATAGTGTGAGGATTTAAAAAATGTTAAATGAACGACCTCAAAATCCTAAGGGTTTATGTCGATTAAGTCCATGAAAAATTTTGTTGAGGTTCATCCTTCGCTTCATATTTTTTCTTGACTACCTTGAAGGTTAACAACTACTCAATCGTGTCATTGCCTAGTTCTATGAAAGAAAGAGGAAATCATGCATTGGAAGGCCTATTTCAGGTTCTTTTTGTTTGTTTGTTGTGATCTTAGGAAGTTATTTTGAATTGATCATTATTATTATTGAAGTGATCAAAGGGGGAATTTTATTTTATGTTAAGTGATGTCGTTCAAGATCACATGGTTCTGTTGTTCTGACACCGCTGTTAGTTTTGAATTTACTTAGTCTAAATAAGCAGTTAGAGATGTTTAGACTGGAGAACTATTGTTAGCAACCATTGTTTACCTCATCTAATAAATCATTGTAAATCCTAATGTTGAATTATTATTATTATTATGTTTTTATTATATATATATAT
>NW_018164528.1:20156-35157 GCF_001263595.1 Phalaenopsis equestris
TATATATTTAAATGAAGTTTAATTTACTGTACTACATTCTATCTTATTTGAATACTTTAAATTGATTTATTAAAGTTTTAAATACTTTATGATTTACTTAATTAAAATTTTCTTTTTTATAATTAATGAGTTTTATTATGGTATTTTAAGAGTTATTAAAATCACTTTGGTAAAGTGAATGTATTAGTCACAGTTTATAAGGTCTCAACCTAAACATATATCATACATCTTCAATCCTAGGGTTTCTTATAAGAAAAAACTAACTTATATATTCAAAGTTTTCCAACCTAAGCATATGTCCCACGTTCACTATCCTAGGGTTTTATTTTTGTAAGGTAAAATTGAATCATGCACTGGATATCACACCTTCGACATATGGCCTACATTATCTATCATAGGGTTCTCTTTTCACATATCAAAAATGCAACATATAAAAGAGGAATAACATTATCATATATTTAAACAAAGTGCATATAATCAAATGTGATAAATAAGTAATAGAACGTACATGTTGTTCCCGATACTATTTGAAATGACTTTTCCAAAGAATCATAATATATGAATCCAAATCATTTAGTTTATATACTTCAACTTTGAAATATGAAAGGAAGAGTAAAACTTATTGTGAAATATTACTAAAAGACACTAGCACACTAACCAAAAAGGATTCTCAAGCAAAGGTCGCCACGAAGTGTGCCATCAAGGGGAGGGCAACGATGAAGCAAATAAGAGGATTTACCTACAATTCACTCAATTCTTATGTGTCTATATATCTCACACCTAAACTTTCATATTTACACACACAATACTCAAATTTTTAATATTGCATCAAAAAAAGTGCTATTGTCAATTTTTAAGTAAAATGCATATTTTTATGCATAGGTTGAAAGTACCGAAGTGCAACGTATGTAAATACAAAAATTCAGGTGTGAGTTATGTAGGTACATGAGAATTGTGTGTTACGTATATAAAATCTCAAAGTTGAAATAGTAGTGTGTCTTTTTTTGTGACATGAATGATATGGGTGGTATAAATATTAAAATGCAAAGTTTAGGAGTTAAACATGTAAAATGCAAAGTTTACATGTAAAAGTTTTCACCAACTAGATCTTACTACAAACTTGGGCTCATCAATGCTATGCTTCCGCCATAGTCCTCAACTCATCCATCAAGCTCTTCAGCTCCTTCTCAACAGTGTTCTGCAGTTCATCAACCGCACACAGAACACAGATGCTACATTTTTCTGATCATCTTGAAGTGGTAAATAGCACTTAAAAGCTTGAGCCAAGATCAAACAAGCCAACTCAGAAGGAATCGAGGTCCATTAAATGGCCTTCTACTTCGTCTCCGATCGCTAGGGTTTGCAGCTAGGGTTTGCAACTTGGGTTTGCAACTTGGGAAAAAGAGGAAGAGGGTCGGTGGATTCGTTAACGGATCCTGGAGTGGTGACTTGGCAGGTTAGGTGGCGCTGACTTGGCGGTGATGTGGTAAGAAAATGGGAGTAGCTTGTGTTGGAAGCTGTTGGCATGAAGTGGTGACTTGGCAGGTTAGGTGGTGCTGAGTTGGTGGTGAGGTGGCAAGAAAAGGGTATGTATTATTTAATTGATTTAATTATATATTAGAGGAGCTATTCATTTAAACTTTTATTAAATTTATTTTTAGCATTCTATTTATTATTTTTTTTTTACGAAATTGTGTCATTTTATTAATATATATATATATCTTATATATCATTTTAATAATGAGAATATATATATATATATATATATATATATATTACATCATTTTATGTTTAAATGAGTTATCTTTCAAATTCTAATTTTATATTTAGATCTTTATTTATATTTGATTAAAATTGTTAAAATTTTTTATTAAGAATTCACTTAGGTTATTTTTTTAAAAATAGAACTCTTTTTTTTTATTATTATTTTATTCTTATTTATGTACAAATTTTTTAAAGCCTTAATTTTAATTATGTTTAATTAGAAAATTAGCCAGGATTAAAAAAATTGATTGATTTTTTTATATTAATTTTGATATGAATTTAAAATTTCTTGATTATTTATTCATGTGTTTAATTCCAACTTTAAATCATTTAATTTATTTCATATTGACCATTTTTTTTAAACTTAAATCCAATCATGGGTTGAGACGAACTCCAAACATGTTTGACTTTATTGTGAATCAAAGGCATTGGGTAATGTGAATTATCCAATCGTGTTAATGGGAAAATGAGCATTGCCTGTTGGTCCATCTATTGGGTAATGTGAATTATCATATTACTCGCAAAACTTGTATGATTATGCCAAGCATTTGCTTAGGTTAAAGTTAATTATTTATTTTAACGAGTATCAACTCATTCAAATGCCAAGATGGGGCCAGTTTGGTGACTTTATCAAGGTCTTAACAGAAAGCCCTTAGTACCTACAGTGGATGATTGTCACTTAGATGGATGTGTATACAACACCCTAAGAAGGTAGTCAATGTCCCTAGTACTCACGATGAGGCCAGTTTGGTGAACCTATCAGTACTAGGGTCACAGTGTAGTTGTAATTTTGTATGTGTGGCTATTATTATTGCTTGTTTGCTATTCATCATATTTTGTGATATTTTGTGTGTTTACTTAGTTTGAGACTTATAAAATAACAAATTTTGTAAGTTCTACTTACAAGGAGTCGGATCTTATTAAGAGGAGCTTAATGTATGAATTAAATTAATGCTTCTTATCCAAGTGCTGCATAGGCCCCCTCCCACTGGACTTGGCTTATTATATGTTGCACGTGATAACATTTGTTATGTAGGTTGAGTTTTTTTGTGACTTTCTTATACACTCTTAGAGTCTAGGGGTTTATGTACTAGAAATAAGGCACGGACATAAGTATCAAGGTTTTTTATGCTTGGAATCATGTGAAGAGGACCAGGAGCTGCTTATTCATGCCTCGTACCCTCATTTGCATTAATGGGATTTTGAATGTATATTAGGAGCCTGCTTGCATTTTTGTTTTTTGGGATTGTAGCGAGCCTAGTGCCACTTGGTCTCTTATTATTTACTCAATGTGTTTATTTAAATATTTTGTGTTTTCTTACATTTTTTTATGTAGATTATCTAGGTAAGATCGTTACAGGGATCTTAGGATAAAATATTTATTATAAAATGTTATTTAGAAGATTTACTCTAATAAAATTTAAGATTAGAACTTTCTAAACTTTAAATCTGCAGTTTTATTTTCTATACTTTGTTTTTTGTCAAATCTTCAAACTAGATTTAGAATGATCATTATTGTATGGTTTCATCCCTTTTCATATTAATAGAGCCTCCACACTTAGGACATCTTAGATAATTACATTAATGTTGCATCTCCTGAAGAAAAGTACATTTGCTTTCCATCCTGATTAGATAAACATATGCTTTTACATCTAGGTGGTTAGAGGCAGTCCTAACCCAGACATGATCATTAGTCCTTTGTGGGGCAATTTGGCTTTACCATCCTTCCTTTTACTCTATAAGACTACTTATCATACGCTTGATGTTTGTAAGTCATAATTTATTTTCTTCAACATGTGCAGAGCATAAAACTTAGACGTTTGCTTCTTTTGACATTACAACTACTAAGCCTCCCTAAATGATAAAACTCATGGTTTGCCAAAAAGTGGTTTTTTTATAAGTTGGGTTGACTGTCTTCCTGACCAAGTAATCTTAGAGTCTAGAATGTTTGGAATGATAGATTTGTGAAATTCAAACTAGGCTATTTCTATATGTTTATAACTTTTCCTCACGATCATTAGCTAGCCAATTGGGCCCTTTCTGTACTCATTTGTTGAGACTTGTAGATATATCATAGGCCCTCCTCGCCGAGGGGAGGGCTACTTATCAAATTACTTTGATTAACCCTCTGACGGGTAGCTTAGTGATGCTCCTCTATTGAGATGACAAAAATTACCCTGGGACCTATTTTCATAGAGTCATAACAAGAAATAATAACTTCTTTTATTGAGAGTTTTACTTAGTATCCACCAAAATGTAATTGACCATGAGGATAATTTATCATGGGAGATCTCTTTGAGCTCGGAACAAAATAAATTTAATTTTATATTCTAATTCAGTTACGAACGTTTTTTTATATAGAGATTTCTCATATATTCTCTCAGGTTAAGTAAGAACTATTTTATTTTAGACCGCACTTCTCAGTGTTTTTTATGAGAACTTTTCTATACAAATATCTTCATAACAACTTTTTTGTTTCTTCTTAGGTTTTGTCCACCTTCATCTTTTCCTTCCTTGCTTTTTCAAGTAAGTGTCACCTAGAAGGGAGATTTGAAGATGATGAACGCTAAGAAGACCATCAATCAAAATAAAAAGTGTGGTGAATAGCCAACAACTCTATTTAATATGTATATAAATAAATATGAAATTTTTTTGTTACTTTTTTATAAAATGAAGGCAATTTTTTTTCCAACAACCCTTTAGTAATCACAGAACTTAATGATTCTAAAGAAATAATAATTCTGATGAACTTTTTTTTTATCACCATGAGATTTGAATAACTTCCATAAGCATCCATAGGTTTTTCTTACACTGAATCTAACCAAACACATTAAATTAACTAGTACCTGAATTCAATACCAATATAAATCATTTGAACCCCAAAGTATATATTTATCATCATCACTTATGCACGGTTTGAGCTCATTGAGTTACTATGGCTAATGATTAAAGTGGTGCAGAATGATAATTACCATTTCACTAATCTATTAATTATAGCTTTAGCTTTATAACATTAGTAACATTGATGCTTAATGATATTATTAGCCTCTATAATGTATACAACCACATGATTATGCATCCTAAAGTACAATGGAATGTATGACAATCCTAGGAACTTACATATGATTTAGATACTCATTTAATTGATCTTAAAACCAATATTATTTATGTTAAAATAATTAATTAAGTCATAAGATTATAATATCATTGATGTCTATAAAACCAATCTTAATGTGTGTAATAATCATAATGAAATATACAAACAACAATTACTAAATGAGATTTTTTTCTTACTAAGAATGGAGAGCAAACTAATATCATGCTAGCTAGCAAAATACAATGAGATTGAGAATATGTTACTACTATCAAGTTTATAATCAACTAACACTATAGATTCATCTTTTTATATATAGGCTAGTTCATGCAAGTAATATTGGATTTGAAGTTTTCTTGCAAAATATTTCAAGTTGCTCGTTATCCTTAGTTTTTTTACAGATAATTTGTTCTTTACTTGTTTCTAAGCTAAAGTACTAGGTATTAATTGAGCCCTCTTATTATACTCGCTTCAAATTTTATAACATAGTCCTCAAATCACATGGAAAAATAAGATTTTTTTCTTATAAGTTAAGCATGTGCTAAACTCAATATTAAGAAATTCTCTTCCTATATTCTATTTTCTCTTAAATCTTTGACTTCTTTAAATCTTCATCATGAGGGTGGACATGGAGCTCTCTTAAGGGATCTTGACTTTGATGGCTGGAGAAGGAAGCTTCCTAACCATCCAATGAAGATCATTTATATTACACAAAATAATAGCATTGAAGACCATTGTTTGGGCACATACGTGTATCCGGAAATAAAATTAAGACATTCAGTTAGGAATGATGTGACTTTTTACTAGGATAAGCAACAATACTAATACTTTAAAGCAAACTCACCATGTGCTCTCAGCATAACAAATTATTAAGGATCGGCCACAAGTGATGAAAGTTGGCCAACAGTTTTATACATGCTTATATCTTATTTTAGATTTGAAGAGATATTCTAATAAATTTAGTCACAATATCAATATTCTTTACTTGATAGTCAATGTGATAGGAAATCCCGAGAAACATTTCCTAATTTTACTGGGGCTTAGGATTAATTAGAAACCAAACCATATCACAGAATTATAGGATCCCACAAATTTAAGAAAACCAGAACAAAACTATGAACAAAGTCATAATTAAAGCAATTAGAAAAGCACACAAGAATTTTACGAGAAAAAACCCGAGAACTGGAAAAAATCACATAATCACATCACAAAAAAAAATTCACTGTGAAATTTAAAAAGTTACAAAGAACTCACACAAGTTTCCTTTCTACACATAGGGAAGCTTACTAAACATGCTCCACAAACTTCCTTCTCCAATCTGAAGCAAGAATTACGTTGAATTACAGAAATCCACCTCTTCGACCCTTTCCGCCTTCACGGGGTTGCTTGTCGAAGAACTTCATAAGAAAATCACGCATATGCCACTGAAAATCAGTCTTAAAACCAAAAATCTGTGTGAAAATTGCTCTAGGAGCATAAGTCCCCAAACTTGGCACCTATGTGCCAATGTCTCTATTATGCATCTCCTAAGTTGGGCGGTTAGGCGCCCAAATATTGGCGCCTATGCGCCAACTTTAATATGTGAATGCAACGCCTTACTGTCTCCGTGCTCAGAAGTGGGTGCGCTCTGCCTTTGCTTTGACTCTTCGAATCAGTCTCCACACATAACACGAAGTAGATTATTTCACTCATATAAATTTTTTAACAGTTAAGTACCTTAATAACCTATGAATTGAAGGATTTTAGATATGTTATATTTTTCTCATTCAATCACCTATTTTGCTTATAAGCATGCTAAATTGAGAGATTTTATTGCCTTCCAATTAATACTTCAAAGCTTTCAATCATTCTTCGATTGTTTGATCTGCGCTTACATTGATTTAGACCAAATTATTTTTGGTGTTGTTATACTCATTTTATTGACACGCACAATTTTATCATAAATTTATTACTACCGGAGCATAGAAGATCTGAATCTTGAAATTCACATTCAAAATGCATTAAGATGTCCACCTGGTTATGTTGATTTTATTTGGCGATATAACAAAGCCACATATTCACCAAAATCAATGAAGAAGGGTAAAAGGGCCAGTCTAGAGAACACAATTCCTATCGTGACTTCTTGATTTACATTCTATTCTAAAAAGAAGAAACCACATTGTAGTTTCTCTGCTAGATCTCAGTCTCTTTCTCTCTATCAATTGAGCTATTTATAGGTTTATCTTTCTATTTTTTTCTTAATGGTTCCTTATGAGGAGAAAATTTTCCATATAGAACCGCGGAGGTTATTGTGGTGGAACCGTGGAGGTTATTTCACCGTGCGATGTTATTGGGGGTTGGTGGGGGGTGGGGGTTATTGTGACGTTATTGGACTTAATACCCCAATAACCTCCCAATAACTCAAAAATAACACAAAAAAAATATTAAAGTGGAACTACGGAAGTTATTGGAGTTAATGTCACAAAACCTCCCAATGACCCCCCAATAACCTGGAAATAACATCGAAAAAATATTAAAGTGGAACAACGGAGGTTATGGGAGCGCAACTGAGGAAGCTATTGGAGCAGTTCACCGCACGTTGTTATGAGGGGGTTTTTGGGGGTTATTGTGATGTTATTTAAGTTAATAGCCCAATAAACTCCCAAGCCCCAATAACATTGAAATAACACCGAAAAAATATTAAAGTGAAACTGCAGAGATTATTGAAGCATTTTACCGTGCAGTGTTATTGAAAAGTTATTGGAGTTAATACCCCAATAAGGTCTCAGCATCCCTTGAATAAGTCTGAAATAGCAACGAAAATTTTATCAAAGGGTTATTAGGGGGGTTATTGGGGGACTTATTGGGTTGTTCTACAGGGCTATTAAAGTGAAATCGTGGAGTTTATTGGAGTAGTTCACCACACCGTGTTATTGGGGGAATATTGAAGGGTTATTGCGACGTTATGGGAGTTAATACCCTAATAACCCCCCAATAACCCCAATAACCCTCCCAATAATATCCGAGGTTCCACTCCAATAACCTCATCGGTTCCACTTTAATATTTTTTTTAGGTGGGCCTGATGTAGCACACATAGCCACACATTATTAGAATCCGTACTCAGAGTTACGTCAGTACTCCGTATGAAAAAATTTTCCCTTACGGGAGATTGCCAAAGTATGGCTTCCTTTAGAAACTCAAAAATAAGTTAAAAACTGATCAATATCATGATCTAGCAAGCTTCATAAATGTCCACTTTCGAAAAAATTAGTATTGATCAAAGTAAGGCAAGCAAATATCTTTATCAAATCATATTTAATTTTTATCATTTGCATAGAACTAAATTGCTAATTAAAATTACAGTTTGCCATCTTGCATAAATTACAGCTTTCCAACTGTTTAACATAATATTTTGAAAAGAATTATCCCTCCCTCGTATGATGTATGAAAAATTGCAAGCCGCAGATAAGAAAATTAGGTGAATAAAACCCACACAAGTACTGAGTGTCTATTCTAGGTAGAACTAATTCATTAAAGAAGGCATTTAATGAAGCAACCAATGTGGGGAAAAAAGTCCCACTTAATAAGTAAAACAAAACTCTCCATTGGCCACTTATTTTTCTTCCCTGGCTGCAAGATATCACGACAACTCTCCTACATGCTTTAGTTCATTTATGTCATTGTCTTTGCATGAAATGATATGTTTTCTTATTCCCACATTAGCCATTGATTAAAATAAAAGGAGTGGGGGATATTTTCTTTTGGGGGGCACTATAAGAAAAAAAGAAAAAGTATTATCATAAATTTAATTAAATAAATTATTAAATTCCATAAAAAGAAAACTTAATCTCACCAACAAATGATATAACACTAACAACAATTTGTTTATACGCGCTCAAATAATTTTAATCTCTAAGGCGGTGTTTAGCTGCAACTTAGATTTATGTTTGATAGGATATATCAAATCCCATTATATTAGATTTATGAAATCCACAATGTGATGGCTCTACTTGTGAATGCCATAATAAATCAAATAAATTAGCATCTCAATGAGATTTATTAAATCGGAATTTACATCGTTTAAGTGACAGAACACGTGAAAAAAAAAAAGAACGAGAGAAAATTGGATTTAAAAGAGCATTAAATTTAATTTTTATTTTTCTTGAGGTTTGGTTGGATTTACATTAAATTTATGTCTAAATTCAATTAATAGGAAGCTAACAAACAACATTTAAGATTTGGTGCTCTACCAAGAATTTCTCAAAGCTCTATTTTTTTTATAAATCAATATTTGCAAATCTATAAAGTCTTAGTAAAAATTTATAGAGCTACTTTGAAGGAGTTAGTCGGGTCTTCCATATCAGGTTAATATATGGGATAGACTCAAAACACACACACACACACGCCATATATAATATATATATATGTATATGTATATATGTCCCTACAAAATTAACTATGTTGCAGCAAGCATCCCATGCGGGAGGGCCGTCCTAGCATTCATTTTTCTTTCTTGAATAAATTTTGATTTAATATATATTATATGTGATATGCATCAATCTATCCGTCGCCATTTATTAACAACTTCATGTGTCTACGCAATCTTGCTTGTCCTTTTAAGTAAACATATTGAAGAGAATTTTTCTGAGATTCGATATAAATTAAAGAGTTTTTTTTGGGCATTTTGTGACTATTTTGTCGCACTTTGCATTGTATCTCAGCACTGCCTTCTGAAAACTTGCTGGGCTTGCCTTGCTGTGTTTCTTATTTGACTACTTAATTTTATTCTAGAAATAAATATATATATATATATATATATATATAAAGAAGCAAACCTAGATTGTTTCAATGGGAAGGATCTATGATTGTACATCCGAAATGTGGCTAGCGCTTATTTTAAGGAGATCTAATGGTCTAGGAGAAAGAAAGTACAACAAAAGAGTGTCCACAGATTGAAGAGTAGGAGGCGGACTTATACGATCGTATGTAGGTTTCCGAGAAAAAGCGGAAGGCCGATCTAGCCAGGAGAAGGACAAATGAAAGATCAATCAATCTGAATCCAAACTAATCAGGCTAGAATAGGATAAATAAGCATTAGAGCTAACCACTACAAGAAAGGAAGCTGAAGACAACAACCTACCTTCTGGTAGATTTGACATGAGAAAAAAACCAGTTCCTCGATATATCACCAGCCACCCAACAGAAGCCCCCGAGACCCCTCAGTAATAATCAATAGTCGGCAAGCATAGTCGTATAGTCATACACCGACTTTCATTGTAGAAGAACGAGCTCTTCATTCATGTACAGAGAATTGATAGTCATACAATATCAACCAATCAGGAAAGCCTAATCGATCGAATCAATCCCACTGATTCAAAAAGCCAATCAAGCTCAACTGTTCAACAGTGCTGACTAAGCTTTGCTGATCGGATTGGCCTTATGGAGTCAAAGTCATACTAGCACAACTAACTAAGCTATAGTGCAGTCAAACGATAACTCTTATATGTAAAATACCAAGAATATCATGTACATTCTCAATAATGCAGATGAATGAATGTAAAATCACAGTGTTGTGCCCTCTCCCCAATATATAGAAAGATCAATTTATGTGAAAAATGATAAACAAGACATATTAATATTCATTAATGTTCACTCCTCTCTCCATATCTCTGTCTCTCCATTATTACTCTCTATTTATTGGGATGTGATTCATGTACAAATTGGGATTCAACATCCTAAAAGGTGAGATGAGCATGGATCATGCCACAGACAGGAAAAGGAGTTGCACATGAAGAAGAAGCTCATAACAGAGACACCAATGCTATGGAGTGCACAAAAAAGTTTGTAAAATAACAGATCCAGTAGCTGAATGATCAAATGTTGGATGTCATTCGAGAGGCACTGACTCGGGGAAGATAACAACATCCCCGAGAGCCCCGTTAAGCCTAGAAAGATAAGGAGACAATCAGTACTTCGATACTGTTAGATCAACACCGAGCGACATACATCAGTTCAAGTATATTTAATTGCCTCGACAAAAAAAGAATGCATTCTCTCAACATATCTCTATAAGCCCCCATAAAGACTCAAAATCCCTACATTAGAGGCCTATAAGGGCGGAGTCAATCTGACTGACCACATAACCTCATTTGAGTTAAATGTTTGTTTGTTGAGGAGCACTAACACGTTGAAGTTTCATCTTTTTTTACCACACTGAGGGATTTAACTTTCAAATGGTTCATTACAATGTTGTTGAGAGTAGTTGCATCATTTGCTGACTCAGGTGATATTCATGGCACAGTTTGTCAGTGCCTAGAAGCTGCAACACAATTCAAAGGATTTCTTGCATATATCAAATAAGGACAGAACAAGCGTCATTACTCGTTAACCACTCACATCCAGCAGGAGATGTATTTAGAGCAAATAGTAACTCATGCCACCATAGCTCAAAGGCTTAAGGATGGACTATTCAGATACACTTTGGGTCTATCGTGACTGAAGATACTATCCAATATGTTGGAACAAGCCAACAATCACATATTGGCAACATAATACAACTTCTACCCTTCAACATTCAGAACTAAGGGAGTCAACCGCCACCCACTAAAGATAACTGACTATGGAGAAAGCGAGAGCTAAGAAAATCCTCACCACTTGGCTCAAACCCACTTATAAGACTCACAAAGGCACTTAGATTACTGAGCAATGATAGAGTGTACCACTGAGGAATTTAGAATTGATATTGTGACCAACAACAGCTCAATAATGTGTTATCATTCCAATTCTTGCATTTTTTTGTCAATATCATAAAAATGGTTTAGTAATTTTTCTTAACTCCACAAATGTTTTTAAGTCCAACAGAAACTTAGGGAACTTGGGAAGTTTAAGGGAAGGATCATCGAATTAATTGACACTCGAAGAACTCGACCAAAACACTAACTTTGGTTTTACCTGAGCGAAAAAATTGAATACGATGCAAGATGTTATTGAGCTCACATTTTTAGAAAATATTTTTCTTAACTTATATCCAATCTCATCGGGACATAAGACCTCCCTCCTAAGATTCTTGGAGGACTGCATTTAACATGGGTAAGCTACAACTTGAAGTCTACTTGAATTGAAACTTGAGTTAATCCAAATTTAGCTTAAAATTAAAATCTAACTAAATAGAAGCTAAAATCAGGCAAACCAAGATATTAACAAAGATAACAAACTTTAGCCAAATGCAAAAATTGACATAAAAGTAAGTTTTAACTAAGATGCACACTAAAACTATTATTTCTCCACACATTATCATTGGGCTTGAAACTTAACTCTGAATGTTTCATAATATTTATATTCATAATAAAGTCCATTGTCGGCACAAGGGAGGTCCTATGGAAGCTGTCGGTCACCAGAATGGAAATCCTCACCCGCTTCGGAGGGACATTTAAATATATATATATATATATAAGTTTAGAAAAATATGAAATCAAACTAATCTCATATCTTTCAAAGTTTAGATGAAGGAACACTGCACCTCAAGTTATGTATCTAAACATAAGACTTTAGGATGAGACTCGATCAAATAAACTAAGAAATATATGATATCCGTTTGACATACAAAACCATTTTACATTTTTAAATAGTTAAAAAGGTTGGCTAAGTTGAAAAGTTTTATTTATTAAATAGAGTTTATATTAAGTTGAGTTCGGGCATGCTTCTTATAAGGGCAAGCCCCTATAGTTAATTACATCCTAAATGAATCTTAGACATCTTAGATAACCGAAGTCACCTATGAAAACTCTCGATAAAAATCAGGGGATATTATCTTCAAAGAGGACAAAGGAATAGGGCTTTTCAAAGAGATCAGACAAAGAGATGTGAAATGGGAATGACTCAAATTTGGAACATTTATTGTTGAATCCAAAGTAAAAAGAACTAGGGGATGTCACAGATCCTGAGGAGAACCTCGATGACTTCCTAAGCTATCATACTCTTTGGCTTCAAACTATAGGATAAATATTTAAATATTTCATCCTGCCAGTTTTATTTAATTAGAGTTTACATCCATGTGAAACGACCACACGCATAGTCTAGAAGATGTGAGGATTTAGGTCGTAACAAACGACAACCTCGAAGTCCTAAGAAAAGTTAGGACCCATATTATATAGCAGAACCAAACAAAGGCCTAAAGATAAGTTGAGGATTTATGTTGCATAATCAAAAAACCTCGAAGTCCTATGGATTGTTGTTTAATTCTAAGGAATAGTCTAGCTAATGTATACACGTTTTGCTGTTGACGATGGTCGTGCTACCCACAATGCTAGCTCTAAGCTCCTCATCATAACAAGTTTAAGTTTTCTAATGTGTCAAGTTATGATGTCAAATTAAGTGTTTCCTAAGGCTATGGTTATTTTAAATATTATGGGGGATGTTAAAATTGATTAGAGTGACACCAATTAGGATCCTATGGTTCCCTTATTTCAGCACCACTATTTTCTTTCAAATTAACTTAGTCTAAATGAATTTACTAAACTCAACTTAATGAGTTCCATACTTTTATTTAGACTGTGGGAAGCCTAGTTAGCAACTGAAGGTTACCTCCTCGGAGGGGTTCCTGATTGTCGTGGGAAGCCTAGTTAGCAACTGAAGGTTACCTCCTCAGAGGGGTTCCTGATTGTCGGATAGAGACATCTTAACTTAGTTGAAATTTTTGTTTTGTGATGTTTGTTATAAAAATTTGAGTTGTCTTATATTTTGAATGTTGTGGCGGTGAATTTTATCTTGTTTAATTTTTAAATTTTGGTTTTTGTTATGCGGCTATCCTAACAGTTTTGGTTTTGACATGCAGGGTGACATCGTTGCTTAACATGCAAGTTTGAGACAAGAAGTATGAAAAGGTAAATGCAATAGTTTAAAGTGCACCTGTCGATTCTTCTCGTTCCTCTAGCTTTAAGGTTAGTTATAGCAATGTATATAGTTTTGCAAGGGATTGAAGGTACCGGAGTAGATGAAGGTATAGCTACCAAACCCCCAAGTTATGACTTTATTGAGCCTCCGAAGCGCTTAATGGGTGATTTTAGTACAAAACATGACAAGTTCAATTTGCCCTTCAAGATATCCAAAAGATTTCAAGATGTTCGGGGAATGACTCTGAACTACTTCGAGGATCTCTTGAATTATTTTGAGTTCATTTAGAACTTCATCATATTGTTTCATTAATCATGCAGGGTTAGAGTGTGACTACCCCGTTGCCCAGTGATCACAACTGTCTATATGCAACAGTATAACAATGATTTTAATGATCTTTTTCACTTATGTAATTTTACTTTGCAACAGAACCAAAAACTTGATTTTTGAGAAAATAAGAATTTAGCTTTTTAATTTATATATATATATATTGGGATACTACACAAGTATATGTATCGTTATCAAATAATATATGACTTTTTGATTAAGATCTGAATATCCAACCCACGGGGAAAATACACAATATGCACAAAATTTCTATTTTTAAAAAGACAATTACTTAAACTATAGATATTTTATCAATAAGTAAAATTCAATTCATTTTTGGGTATTTTTGATATTTTGATAAAACAATAAGACTTTTAAAGATAACTTGAGATTATGTAAAAGATGAATCAGTAATAAGTATAAGAATTCTGTTGTGGAAGTATGCAAATTGTGTTGTGTCAAATAGGAGTAATAATATTATTTACCCTTACTAGAGATGCTATAAAGAACATTGGTTAATTTAAAGTTTGAATAGTTCAAAAAGATCGGCTAGGCAGGAAAGATATCAGCTCTGATTCTAGAGTTCCCTCGATTCCCTTGACCTGGGAGCTAACATCTCGTATCAGGACATAAAACAATAAACCAAGTTGGGGGCTTTAACCTGTCACATTAAAGTCTTCTAACTATACACCCTTCAAATTTTATTTCCCTATTTATTTTCGCTCAATTAGATGGATTACATTCTCATTAATACAATCTCATGTGATTCTTTCCAATTGTTGACCGAGACAATACCAGCGCGGTTCTTACATGTTAGGCTCTTACATGTTCTCACAACAAATTTTAGCATCTGGATAGGCCAAATCAAGAAGTAAATGAAGTATATGGATTTAAATCATCACAACTTCTTCCAACATTAAAGATCAATACTCTCCACAACTTTC
>NW_018164528.1:35278-40703 GCF_001263595.1 Phalaenopsis equestris
AAAAGTAGTTCAAAACAAAAGATAAAAACTTATCTCAAATCCTCCACCAAACTCTTGAAGTTCCTTTGAATCTCTCGTCTTTTACAACACTCTTGACTCTAACAATAAAACAAAAAACAAAAAGTATAAAGTAAATTTGTGGTGCCTGAAAATATCTCCAAAACAATCTCAAAATCTCCCCTTTCCTACACTTTTTAGAACTTTCAAGCACACTTCAAAAAGTCTCAACTTCCTTCTTCTTCCTTCTTTTATAAATCCATAAATCCCCAAGAGGTGTCTTGATAACTCTTCAAAATGTGTCCCAATTCGATGTATTCTCCAAAGGATGCCTTCTTTCACAAGTCTTTTAATAATATTTTTATTTTTAGTGGTCATAACCACCCTCTTTAGTCAATAGGTGCCTTGAATGTCCCTTCAAAATTCGTCAAAATGAAGTAAACCGTCACATAACTGCATCTGACGCTTAGGCGTCAAAACACTTTTGCACCATTTTCACATTTTTGCTCCAAATTTGATCCCTTTTCACTCCTTTAAACATTTTGCACCTTTTTAATTATACCTGAAAAAAAAAACACACAAATACCTTCTATTAAAGCCCAATATCTAACCAAATTTGATCCCTTTTCACTCCTTTAAACATTTTGCACCTTTTTAATTATACCTGAAAAAAAAAACACACAAATACCTTCTATTAAAGCCCAATATCTAAAAAAATAGGTATAAAAATGTATCTAAAAATATTATATATTTAGGTGTATCAAAATCCCCCAAACTTAAAATATTACTTGTTCTTAAGTGACACTTCATTCTTTAAAAACTAAATAAGTATGAATGTATATGAGTTTTTTTAGGATTTACTAAAATTTTGATTTAGAGATATAGTAGTCCAGTTTAGAAAAATATTTAGTAAATGATATCAACTTATAGCTTAGAAATTTTTAATGTTAAGAAATATGAAAATATGAGTTTCTATCTAATTCAAAAATTTTGTAGGCTTTCCAAATTTAGAAGTTTTTCCTTTTATTATCTCCACTTAAATTTTTTTATTAAAAATAATTTTACTTACTATATTATATCCCTAAGCTTAAGAGTTTCTCAAGTCTTATATTTTAAAAAGTTCAAATGTGGAATCAATTTTTGATTAGGAACTAATCCTCAAGCTTCTACTCCCTTACTTTTTCTGTTCTTTTCTTTTTCTTTTTCTTTTTCTTTTTCTTTTCTTTTCTTTACTTTTCTTTTTCTTTTCTTTTTCAGGCTAGGATTACTATAGCTGGATAGGCCTTTAATGGTTTTGAATTCCACTTCTCCTTTCCTAAAGCAAAGACCTGATATAAATCTTTTACTTAAAAATATAATAATAGTTTTGAAAATTATTTTTAACAAAAAAAATTTAAGTATTAAAAATAAAAGTCTAAATATCTAAATTTTTCAAAAATACAATTTGTCTTACTAATGATAGTTACACTATATTTAACATTTTCCACACTAAAAATTTTTAACTAAAAGTTTAATACTCAAAATTTCAATTAAATACTCTTACTCATTTCTAAAATCAAATTTTACTTCCCTAATATAACTTCATATACATGATCAATTTTTCTTTTCAAATCAAATTCACTTGTAGTTCAATTGAGAACAAAAAAAATTAAAGTTTTGAAAATATTTTTCATCCCCCCCAAACTTAAATTTTTATCAGATTAAACAGTTTAGCATCAAATATATATAAGCAAAAATGAAAACAAGAATAACATGCTTACAAGAATTTTTATACCTTAATGATTCAAGTATAAATCTAAGAAGAGGAGTAAGATTAATTTTTTATCAATTTTCTATCATTTTAATTTCAATTCAATATGTAAAGATTCAATAGACTTCTAAATAGTGGGTACAAACATAAAAACAAACTAACACACTAACTGTGAATTCCAATATTAATTTCAAAGCAAACTCACTAACAAGATAAAAAAAATACAGGGTAGCAGTTTTTGAGTTTAAATTTTAAAATTAAAGTTAGCAAGATTTTTAAATTTTCACAAGACATAGAATTAAGTTCAATCCTTAACTAACTAACACAATAATCAACACACAACAATAATTACTACCCTAGAATTTAAAGCAAAATACTAGCAAACACAAACATCACAATAATAATTAAACAAAAATCAACCACATCACAAAGTCTAAACAGGTACACAAATGCAAATGTAGCAAGTCCAAACCATGTAGTCCAACACATATTACAAACATAAAAATAAATAAATGAGTCCTCCTCATCATCCTCAAAATCACCGCTATTCCAAACATTCGTAGACTCATAATCAAGGTATCTAGGATATGGAGGAAATTGCATTCCTTGGTTACCCCTAATGAGGTTTTCTAGAGATGAATGAAATTTCTCTTCATAATCACTTTTTTCTTCTATTGTACCCATCAATATGACCTGCAAAGCTTTTTAAATTCCGTACCTTATCTGCGGTATAATTGATATTGTCCATCATCCTTTGTAATAGTTGACTTTGAGTTTCCATAGACTCACCTCTAGAAGTAGAAGCTTGTGAGGTAAATGGTCTAGATGTAGAAGCAGCAGACGTTGTCATTCCATAACTCCTTAAAAATCCTCCTCTCCAGCCAAAAATAGAATGCTCCAAATACGACTTCACATTAACACTTGTGATTGGCTTTAGAGGCAACAATACTTCCTCCCAGCTATCATATCTCACTCCAGCTTGCTCACATAAAGAAAAGATTGAAGAAGCAAATCTCAAACCTGCAGTAGTAACGACAGTGGCAAAACTGATGATAGTCTGATAAATTAAAGCTCTAATATTGATGAGCTTCCCTTCTTGAATACAATAGTTCAATGTTGCTCTCTCTGGTAACGTTGATGAGATGATTTGTCAGTAATAGACGGGCTGAAATAAAATAGTGCCATGCCTTTGAAGGTGCACTCAACTTTGAGGTGGAAAAATTGAATCTTCTTTCATTAATAATTTTCTAGAGCCCTCTTCCAATAGTCAAATAGGAAATAATCTCATCTAGCTCTGTCTCAGTAGGACTATAGTTCACATAAAAACACAAAGTATTAGGTAGTATATGGTAAAATATGTTAATTACCTCCGGTGAGAAAGGTACCAATTTTTCTCTAACCATGACTCGGTCATCTTCAGCCTCGAGAAGGTTAGCATAGAACTCCCTAACTATAGAAATAACGGCCACAGCAGAAAAACAGCAGAATCGTTCTCATTGTCGGTGAACAATCAGATCTTCTACGGCTTCACCTGGATTTTTGAAATATCACTCCTGAATAAATTTCTGTGATTGCAAAGCATCACCGTACCTATCGTGAGCTTTTGAAATCACAAACTTTCTCGAATCAAAGTGATTTTTTTCCTTTGCTCCTCTTCATTCTTAGTGCCGTTCTACAAATTTCATAAAATTCCACAATAACTTCAAAAATTAAGTCTAATCTACTAAACTCAACTTCTATGAGCATAAACAACACTTTCTATGCAATTTCTGTAGATTTGCCCTCATTTTTCACCATGAATAGTGATTTTTGGGTTCTTCCAAATATATTAAAAATACATGGGGAAAATCCAAAACTTTTACATAGAAGTGAAGCTCTTACGTCAAGAAATCCAAATCTGGCAAATTTTACTCACTTCCACCAAGAAATCTTCACGAAATGGCTTGCCATAGACTTCCAAATCGCAAACTCGAGAGGTTGAAGGTGATGGCGAGAGTAGAAATAGCAATTTTTGGGTTTTTTTTCACTTTTAACTATTCGTGAACCGGCACTTAAGCCCTGATAAGTGGCGCTTAGGCGTCTGGCTCTGGGGTTACATCGCGCTTAAGCACGAGAATGTGGCGCTTAGGCCCCAGTGCATAATTTTTTTTTTCTGAACTTAAGTTAAATGCACTATAAGCCTAAGTATACCACCCCTAAATAGTCTCATAACAATTGAATGACTATTTTCGTCTCCCTTAACTCTACCTCTCCTTTAACTCTCCTTTTTCTCAAAATTCTCCACTATAACTAATTCAATTTGAGGCTAAAAATACACAAATTTTCACAAAAAATAAACATATACATTCATTCACAAATGAGTACAATGACATATAATCACTTAATTCTCACTCCAAATAGTCTCAGATGAGAAAATCTTTCTAAATATGACCATAACAATTATAAATTCGATAAAGATGTACATATAAAATGTTTAATAATGGTAAAGTCACACTTATCAACACAAGTATACGAATCGCTCAAGTAATATAGGGCTTTAATGGAGTCCTAGATATCAATCCCACAGGGAGTGGTTTAGAACTGCGAACTAAGATTTTAGAAAAGCAATACTTTAATCACAACAATGAAGTTCAATTTGGTTATCTGTCACTAATAGGCAATTAAAATAAATAGGTTAATTTAATAACTATTAAATAACTAATGATACTAAGGAGGGTCTAATTGTGATATTCAATATATAAGAAAGCTTCATACTCCTTGTCAAGGAATTATAGTTAATGGATAAAGTGAATTAGTTCAATTTATATTGTGTCAAATAGGAGCATACCTATTCTTTACCCTTTGGTCTAGGCATAAAGAACATTGACTAATCTTCTGCTTGTTTACTGAATCTGCGGCTAGGCTGGGAGGATACCGGCTCTCACTTCGGAGCTCCCACGTTCCCCTCACCTAAGGCTAACATCTACACTTCAGAACCCAAACGATAGGACCGAATTGGGGATTTTAGTCAGTCACTCTAAAATCTCCAATTCTACGCTCGTTAATATTATTTTCTTATTTATTTGCACCCAACTTCCAAGGGCTTTGACCTCCCTGAATCTTGGATGTAATCCCCACTTTAGTTGTAAAACTCAACATATTTTAACAAATCAATTGGCCAGATTGAAAGTAAATTAAGATCGAAGTGAAAAGATCATCACAATGGCTTCACCAATTCAAATCACCTTCACAAATCTCTAGACAAGGAGAAAGATAGAGAAAACTACTCAGATCTCATGGAGAAAACACAACAAAACTCGGAATTCATATATAAAATCAAAGTCATACAAACTACAACAAGTAAATAACTTATCTCTAGTTTCTCCCCAAGAACACTCCTTGAAGTTCCTCTGAATCCCTTCCTTTCTTTACAAAACACAGAATTTCTCTTCGAAGTAGTAAGGAGAAAGAAATCTCTCACTTTCCCTCCACTCTTACAATTTCTTGAAGAATTCTTCACAATATTGGAACCTTTCTAATCTCTGGGAACTCTCTCTAGCATTTCCTTTACTCCCTAGATTCTTTCCCTCCCTCTCCAGACTCTCCAATTTTTGATCAAAATAGTCTTTTAAAGTTGTGGATGAGCTTTCCCAAGAGTTGCCTAAGCATCCCTTCAAAATTTGGCCTTATCCAAAGCTT
>NW_018164528.1:41367-43772 GCF_001263595.1 Phalaenopsis equestris
TAAATTTGAAACTCAAAGCATTCCTTTACCTTATAAATATTTCATAGTTTTTACATTATTGAGCCCCAATCTTTTCTTCTCAAATGAATTTCTAGAATCTTAATACTTCAAAATATAGTTTACCTTACTTTAAATAGTTAATTATAATCTTATTCTCTTATACTAAATATCTTAAGTTTCAAAATTAATTTTCATTACAAAAATATTTCTTTAAATCTACCATAATATTTAAATAGTTACCTGAATTAAATTCACTCCATAAAATCATATAAATAATTTTTGAAAATATTGAAATAGAGGACATTTAACAGTTAATCTTCTTCTTCCCTCCCTCAAACTTAAATTTTTAAATATGAAATAATACAGGTGGAAAGAAAAACTATAAATATAAATCATACTTCAGTATTGTAGGCATTTTCATCATTCTAAAATTTTTGCAGGCCTTCTCAACTTTTTTACTTCACCTGGTCTGTAATATTTGGAGCTTTCTACACATATAAATCATTAGAGGAATTTCTGGGTAATGAAATTTTGAAATAAGTATAAAATTAAAACATTAAATAAGAACAACATTTCCTAACACAAACACAAAACTAAGCAATTAAAATTAAAATGCGAAATAAAAATTACATTACAATTCACAATTCTACTCAATATCTATTAAACTACACATGCACATATAACTATAACACTAACTTTATAACAAAAATTAAAATTATCTAAGTATACAGAATAATAAAAATAAAAGTCCAAATGCATAAACATCCATTTCTATTACAAAAAGATTACAGAAATAAAAATACAAACATAAGTACATCAATTTCATTCAATATCAAAATCTCAAGCTATATCTTTATCGCCTTGATCAACAGGTGGATTAGCATGATACTGAGTATACCGGGGGCACAGCTTGGAGTGAAGCGCTTACCTAAAGATGATCAAATACGGTGTCAAAAAGCCTTGGACCAATAGAATCCCTATTTGGGTCCTCTATGTACTGGTCTTAGCTAAACTTAGCTAATCTTAGCTAAACTCTAGCTTAGGGCTAGTGGGTCTAGGGGACCATCTACATGAGTCTCCCAAAGATCAAGGGATCAAAGTCAACAAAGTTTGGGTTTAGTTTTGTGAGTGAAAGTGAGTGCAAGTGAGTGAACTAACTCCAGACCAACACCTAGGGTCATCCTTAAGGCTAGACAGTCCTATGGGGATTCAACTTGAACTCCCCCATATTGACCACACCTACTAAGTGCTAGAGGATAGGACCAATATGTGAAAATTCAAATTGAGCAAAGAATGGTTTAAGGTTTCTAATTATGATGGTTCCTTTTCTAGTCCTCTAGGAATAGTCAACAGGGAAGTCCTATGGCTAGACCTTAAGCTACTAAAAAGGAAAGACTAGATGACCGTGACTTTATATATGGTTAAAAATATAAGTATTTAATAGTGCATTTAATAGATTTAATTCCTCAGCAACTATACCAAAACTTAATAACAGTTATAGATTCGATAAAGATGAATGTATAAATAATTTCAATAATTGTAAAGTCAATAATGAACATAATAAATATTCAATAATTGTAAAGTCACACTTATCAACGCAAGTATACGTATCGCGCTCTAATGGAGTCCTAGATATTGAGTCCTAGATATTGATCCCATATGGAGTAATATTAGAACTACGAACTAACATACTAGAAAATCACTACTTAATCATAACAGTATAATTCAAATTGCTTATCTGTCACTAATAGGCAATTGAAATAAATATGTAATTTTAATAACTCTTAAATAACTAATTCTACTAATAAAGTTTTTAATGTGAAATTCAATATATAAGAAAATATCATTCCCCTTGTCAAGAAATTATAGTGAATGAATAAAGTGAATCAGTTTAAATTATATTGTGTCAAATAAGAGCATACATACTCTTTACCCTTTGGTCCAGACATAAAGAACATTGATTAATCCTACGCTTGTTTACTGAATCTGCGGCTAGGTTGGGAGGATTCCGGCTCTTACTACGAAGCTCTCACGTTCCCCTCGCCTGAGGGCTAACATCTATACTTTAGCACCTAAACGATAGGACCAAATTGGAGATTTTAGTATGTCACTATAAAATCTCCAATTCTACGCCCGATAATAGTAATTCCCTATTTATTTGCACCCAATTTCCAAGGGCTTTGATCTCCCTGAATCTTGGATGTAATTTTCACTTTAATTGTAAAACTCAACATATTTTAACAAATCAATTGACCGGATTGAAATTAAATTAAGATCGAAGTGAAAAGATCATCACAACTTCTTTAACATTTTCATGGCTCAACCAATTCAATTCACCATTTCATAAATCTTAAGACAAGGAGAAAGACAGAGAAAACTACTCAGAACTCATGGGGAAGACACAA
>NW_018164528.1:45032-46175 GCF_001263595.1 Phalaenopsis equestris
TATAATCTTATTCTCTTATACTAAATATCTTAAGTTACAAAATTAATTTTCATTACAAAAATATTTCTTTAAATCTGCCATAATATTTAAATAACCAATAAATATAGTAACCTAAATTAAATTCACTACCTAAAATCATATAAATAATTTTTGAAAATAATTAAATAGAGGACATCTAATAATTAATCTTTTTTCTTCCCTCCCCCAAACTTACATTTTTCAATATAAAATGATACAGGTGGAAAGAAAAACTCTAAATATAAATCATACCTCAGTATTTTAGGCATTTTCATCATTCTGAAATTTTTGCAGTCCTTCAAAATTTTCACTTCACCTGGTCTGTAACATTAGGAGCTTTCTACACATATAAATCATTAGAGAAATTGCTAGGTAATGAAATTTTGAAATAAGTACAAAACTAAAACATTAAACAAGCACAATATTCCCTAACACAACCACAATACTAAAGAAAATAATTACAATTAAAAAGAAAATAATTAAAATTAAAATGTAAAAATAAAAAACACATTACATTACAATTTATAATGTACTAACAACATCCATTATACTACACATGCAAACTTTAACTAGTACACTAACTTTATAACAAAAATTAAAAATTAGTACAACATAACAATAAAAATGAAAGTACAAATACACACAAACATCCATTTCTATTATAAAAGATCACAAAAATAAAATTACAAGTACAAGTACATCAATTACTATCAGATATCAAAATTCCAAACTATGTTTTTGTTTCCTTGATCAGCAGGTGGATTGGGCTGATACTGAGTATATCGGGGCACTCAGGAAAAGTAACATCAGGCTCACCTCTGTAGTGTCGGGCCTGAGCTTTGTAATAGCTACCTCATAATTTGAATGCCTTTGAAGGTACTCACTATCATAATCATGTCGACATTCTAAACCTCCATTCCTTTCATTTATTAATTTTATACTCTTCTGCTGCAAGGTCAACTCATTCATCAAATCAGTTAGGGTAGGGGAACTAGAAGGTGGAAGGTCATAACTTGTAGATGGGACATCTCTACTAGTAGAAGGTTCTTGACTCCTACTTCCAGTTCTCAATTTTTCATGGGATTCATAAGTTTTCAAATTAGCTTTACTAATGGGTTTCATAGG
>NW_018164528.1:46302-47486 GCF_001263595.1 Phalaenopsis equestris
ATAATTCTCCCCACATTTATATTTCTATTATTTTGAATACAGAAATTCAGAATAGCTCTATCTCTTGTTACTTCACTATGGTGATAAGTCGGTAATAGAGTAGAGGAAATAAAATAGTGTCACGCCTTAGAGGTGGCATTCAGTATGGAAGCAAAAAAATTTACCCGTTCTTGTTTGCTTAATCTTCTATGTTCCTTTCCCATCAGTGAGAAAGTTAATCATATCATTCAAGGAGCCTTCTATAGTACTGAAGGATTCATAACGGCAGATATAAGAGTCTGGGAGTTCTTAAAAGGTGTTAATGTGGGTGGCATTAAAGCCCCGCACTTGAACGATTCCATCTTTAGAATAGAATACGTTGGCATAGAATTCTTTCACAATATTTGCAGTGGCCATATTGATGTTGTAACAAAAGTTTTCTCACCTCCACTCGGTAATAAATCATTTAATTTCTCCTCCCGGACTCTCAAATACTCGATCTTGTATGCATTTCTTTCCTTCAAATACTGAAGTAAATATGTATTGAGCCTTCACATTAACGAACCGAGACACATCGAACTCAAGTCATCTCTTTTTCTGTGGAGTCATTTTAATCTAATCACAATTATAGAAAAATTCCAAAATATACTTCAAATATGCAAATAATGGCTTCCAAAAGTAATTCTAAGAGTTTAACACGAACTTCTATGAATTTCTTCCCAATACTTTCTTCACATTCTTAAATTTTTTGGATCCCCTCAATGTTGAAGAAATTCATGGTGAAAATCAAATATTTTTAAATTAAAGTGAAGCTCTTACCTAGAGATGATCAAATTTGGTGTCTAAATGCCTTGAACCTCCCAATCCAAGATCTCTCAAGCCCTAGGTCAAAAATCATGTTTTTCAGAGGAAGGAAATGATGAATAGTGGCAGTTGACTGGTCAAAATCGCGGTTAAAGGTGTTTTTTTGGATCTCGTCGTCTGTGGGGTATTCGGCACCGTCAGCGCGCTCTATTGAAATTATATCTTATGTCTCAGGAAAAGTTCACCGTCAGCAGGCTCGGAAAACGTCCCCCGTCAGCGGGCTCTATTGATTTGGTTCAATTTCTGAATTTTTGCGATTTCGATCAATTTCGAGCCTCAAAGACATCCATTCAATCATTATAGACATAATTTTAAGTGATTAAATGATGTACTTATCACAA
>NW_018164528.1:47554-49676 GCF_001263595.1 Phalaenopsis equestris
TTACATAACACACCTAAGTTTGATTTTTTCTCACCCTCAATACATTAATTCAGCATCGCAATCCAAGCCACAAAACTCAAAACGCTAAAAATAAAACATCCTATGCTTAGTCTCAATTATACAGAGATCTAAAAGCATATTCTAAAGCAAAGCAAATGCAAAATTCAAATTAAATTACACATATTGACAGACAGGTAGTAATATAAATCTACTATTCTTCAGATTCAGTACTAGATTCTCCTCTGAGAACACCCATTAATTGCACATGAACGAAGAGGTTATAGAAGGATCGGTATGGAAATTCTTCAGTAGAATCCTCTTCTATCAATTTCATCCTCCTCATCAGCTGTATCAAACTATCTTCTAAATGTCCAGAGTGCTCAAAATGTTCTTTCATCCTCTAGTCAAGATGATCAAAGAAATCGGAGATATTGTTAATTGCATTCATGACATTTTTTACCTCCTATTCCAATTTATTGATTCTGTAGAGGATCACCAGAGTCTTTTCAGGAACTAAGGGTTGAATCGATAATGAATTCTGAGACGCTTGATCTACCATAATAGTCATGTCATTTTCATCTTCAAAAGCTGGGAATCTCTCAGTTGGGTCCAAATGCTTCCAAGGTAGGAGTACCTTTTCCCAATTTTTGTAGGATACTTGGAACTGACTGCAAACTGAGAAAATTGTGGAAGGGTGTCCAAGCCCATAAGTTGATCCATGAACAATCAGGCCCAAAACTGACTTCACAATTATTGATCCAATATCGATTGGCAGTCCCATTTGGATGCAGTAAATAAGAATAACACTTTCTTTAGAAACTTTACCGATATTCATTGTCGGTAACAGTTTTGCAGAAATAAAGAAGTGCCAGTGTTTCGAAACGGGATTTAGGAGTGTCGCAGAAAAACTAACATACCCATTTTCTCTCATTTCCCAGTCGTCAGTTTCATCTGTTAAATATTGGTAAATTTTATTCATTTGGTCTCTTGTCACAATGAATTTGGAATAGTGGCAGACAAGAATGTTCACGATCATATATAATTCATTGAATCATATATAATTCATTGATCTATATAATTCATTGATCCGTGCAGCAGTGAAAGTGATCCATCTACCTCGCACGTAAACAACTTGGTTGATTCTGCTGTGCAAATTTGCATAAAATTCTTTCACCACAGGAACAACAATGGTGACGGTAGTATAGCACAACACTTCCCATTTTTGCCGCATTATCATCTCTTCAATTGTCATCGAGAGATTATTTAATTCTCGATTTACGAATCCTCGTTCCTCATTTAATCTTTTCTTCACCAGTACCTTGTTGAAGATTCGTTGCGCTTCTGCACTAATGAACTTTCTTTTGTTGAACACTCCCATCTCTTCAATTATCGTAGAGGGATTGTTCAATCCACGATTTATGAATCCTCATTCCTTGATCAATCTTTTCTTCGTCAGTACCTTATTGAAGATTCCTTGTGCTTCCGCACTAATAAACTTTTTTTGATTGAACACTTGCATTCTGGGATTATCAAGGGAATTGGACGCCATAGGAATGAATTTAGTGGAGTTTCACTTTGTTTTTGGGGGAAATATGAACTTAGGAATCGAATTTAGGTATTTAAAAGGGGTGATTCCCTCCAAAAACCGCCATTCAAACTCCAGAAATCGCCATCTCGCCGGTCTCGCCGTCGGCGAGGTCGAGGCCGCCATCGGCGAGCCTTCTATAATTAATTGCTTGGACATTCGGGAAAAAACCGACGTCGGCAGCGTCGATGGCACCATGGGCGCCCAAGGCAAAAATTGCACAGTTTCGCTCTTGTCTGAATGCGTTCCAATTTTTCTCTATGGATCCAATTTTTATGATGATTCAAGGGTAAATAAGAGTAGTAGAGCTCAATATTATCATAAAATATCGATAATTTTAAATAAAAACTACTATAATTGTAATAGAAACAAAGATAATTATTGGTTGCCTCCCATAAAACGCTTGGTTTAACGTCGTCAGCCCGACCTATTTAGGTTTATTCAGGTTGACTGATCATTAAAACCTCTTTAAAATTTGGTCTTTTACCCTCAAAATACGGTTTTAATCTGTGTCCATTTACTTTAAATCTATTTCCA
>NW_018164528.1:50647-51469 GCF_001263595.1 Phalaenopsis equestris
CTTCTCATAATCAGATCCTTATATTGTTTATATAAATAAGGCTCATTCCAAAAATATGCTTTCACATCATGAATGAATTTCCTTTGTTGTTGCAATGTCAGCATAGGTGGCAAAAGATCACTTACAATATAGTTAACAATATCAGCATACCATGGTATTTTCCACTCATTAATATTATAAAGTTGTTCATCAGGGAAACTGTCTGTAATTTCATTGTCGGTGTCAGATAATTCATGATTTTCTAATCTCGACAAATGATCAGCAATTTGATTATTAGTTCCCTTTCTATCAATACCCACAAGATCAAATTTCTTGCATTAAAAGTACCATTTAATCAACCTTGGTTTAGCATCTCCTTCTTTTGCATCAAATATTTAATAACAGAGTGATCAGTGTGCACAACAAATTTAGTCCCAATTAAATAAGATCTAAATTTATTTAAAGAACACACAATGACTAGTAACTCTTTTTCCGTAATAGTATAATTAATTTGAGCATGATTAAGAGTTTTGCTAGCGTAGTATATAACTTTAAAAAATTTTTCATACCTTTGTCCAAGAACAGCTCTAATAACATAATCACTAGCATCACACATCAGTTCAAATGGTTTCTCTCAGTTAGGTGAAACTATAATAGGGGTTGTGATTAGCTTTTCTTTTAATAACTCAAAGGCATTTAAACAGTTTTCAGTAAATTCAAATTTCTTGTCCTTCTCTAAAAGTTGGCATAGAGGTTTAGTAATTTTTAAAACATCTTTAATAAAACACCTGTAAAAACCAACATGTCCAAGAAAACTTCTAACCTCTCTTACATTGGTAGCAA
>NW_018164528.1:53107-54344 GCF_001263595.1 Phalaenopsis equestris
TTGTTTATTCTATTTGTGTTGCTTCAATCTTTGAGGAAACGGTGGTGGAGGTTTCTCCACAGTAATTTTCATTAGTGTAAGTGGATATTCTAATTCTGGGTATTCATGATCCATTTCTTTTTCGGTATCCACTTTCTCTTTTTCAGTTTCTGTTTCTTTCTGTACTCTTGTTTCCAATTCTTTTCCACTTTGTAATTGTATTGCTTTTAGCTTTTCTTTTTCTTGATCTTTAGGATAGGAAAAGTTCTCAATGTTCGGTTACTAAGCGTAGTAGCGATATGCCCTAATTAATTTACAATATTCTTAATAGCAGTTCCTTGATTTTGTAATTGATTTTTTTGAATTTGTAATTGATTTCCTTGATTCTGTAATTGTTGATCCATGTTTAATAGCAGCTCTTCCATAGACAACTTTTTTCCCTTAATTTGAGTGTTACTGTTAAATCCTAGAGGATAAGAAGGTTTATAGTTAACATTTCCTTGGTTGGATAAATTTTCTAATGGGTTCACTAGGTTATTTGCCCATTGTTGATTTGTAGAAGAATTTTTATTCCAATTAAAATTTGGATGATTCTTCCAACCTGGGTTATAATAGTTTGAATAAGGATTGTTGGGTCTATTAATAGCATTTAAAGTCTCATATGATAGTTAAACATCCACAAATTTCCCAGATGAATTCTCTTCCATCATAGGAGGCGTTGGAGAATAATTCATCCCATAATGATCTAATTTCTTTGATATTACAGCAATCTGCGAAGCTAACATAGATATCATATCAGAATAATGGATATTAGCTACTCTTTTAGGATTTACCCTTTCAGAGGGCTATTGAAAATTGTTAGTAGTCATCTATTCTATTAACGAATAAGCCTCATCAAAAGGTTTTGACATTAACGAACCACCAGCCGCAACATCTATAATCGATCTAAGTGATCCCACTAATCCATTATAAAAAGTTTGAATTATAAATCAAATGAATGATGAGGGCATTTCCTAAGAAGATCTTTAAATCTCTCTCATGCTTCGTATATTGACTCTCCATCATTTTGATAGAACGATGTTATGTCATTTCTAAGTTTAGCAGTTTTGGATTGAGGGAAATATTTGGATAGAAATTTCTGTGAAAGTTCTCCCCAAGTTCTAATAGATCCTGGTGCTAAAAAATTTAACCACATCTTAGCCTTATCCCGTAGTGAAAAAGGAAAAAGTCTAAGTCTAACAGCATCATTTGAAACTCT
>NW_018164528.1:54519-56720 GCF_001263595.1 Phalaenopsis equestris
GTAGGAGTCTAGGTTGGTGTTCATTTTCTATTCCTTGATTGTTCATGTTGTTTTCCATTGTATCAAAATTTCTAGGTTCTCTTCTCAATCTTCTAATTTTTTTAACAGTGCATTCTAATTCCGAATCGTAGGGTATAAGATTTTCATGTCCAAATTTACGCAAATAATTTGAAATCAGTAGATAGTAAAACAGTTAACTATATATGAAAATAAGTTGTAATTTAAGTAAAAATTTTCTAATAATTCTAATTTGTCCGTTACTCTAATTATTATTCTTGTTTACTCTCCGACAACGGCGCCAAAAACTTGACACAAAAAACGTGACCGCGACTTTATATATGCTTAAAAATATAAATATTTAATATTGTTGTTAAAAGATTTAATTCCTCACTAATTGTACCAAAACTTAATAATAGTTATAGATTCAATAAAGATGGATGTATAAAATATTTCAATAATTATAAATTCACACTTATCAACGCAAGTATACGTATCGCTCAAGTAATATAAGGCTCTAATGGAGTCCTATATATCGATTCCACATTGAGTAATATTAGAACTACGAACTATAATATTAGAAAAAGGAATACTCAATCGCAATAATGGAATTCAATTTGCTTATCTGTCACTAATATGCAATGGAAATAAATATGTAATTTTAATAACTCTTAAATAACTAATTATACTAACGAGATTTTTAATGTGATATTCAATATATAAAAAAGCATCTTTCTCCTTGTCAAGAAATTATAGTGAATGGATAAAGTGAATCAGTTCAATTTCTATTGTGCTAAATAGGAGCATACCTATTCTTTACCATTTGGTTCAGGCATAAAGAGCATTGACTAATCCTACGCTTGTTTACTGAATCTGCGGCTAGGCTGGGAGGATACCGAATCTCACATCGGAGTTCCCACGTTCCCCTCGCCTGAGGGCTAACATCTTCACTTCAACACCCAAACAATAGGATCGAATTGGAGATTTTAGTCTGTCACTCTAAAATCTCTAATTCTACGCCCAATAATTTTATTTTCTTATTTATTTGCACCCAACTTCCAAGGGATTTTACCTCCCTGAATCAAGGATGTAATCTTCACTTTAGTTGTAAACTCAACATATTTTAAGAAATCAATTGGCCAAATTGAAAGTAAATTAAGATCTAAGTAACATTTTCATGGCTTCACCAATTCAGATCACCATTTCACAAATCTCAAGACAAGGAGAAAGACAGAGAAAATTACTCAAATCTCATGGGAAAAACACAACAAAACTCGGAATTCATATATAAAATCAAAGTCATACAAACTACAACAATAAATAAACTTATCTCTAATTTCTATCAAGAAAACTCCTTGAAGTTCCTCTGAATCTCTTCGTTTCTTTACAACACACAGAATTCCTCTTCGAAGCGGTAAGGAGGAAGAAATCTCACTTTCCCTCTACTCTTACAATCTCTCGAAGAATTCCTCACAATTTAGACTCTCTACACTTTTTCCACACTTTAATTTTGAGCCTCACCCCTTTATTTTTGGCCAAAGTCTTCTTTTAAAGGTGTGGATGAGTTTTTCCAAGAGTTTCATAAACACCCCTCCAAAATTCGTCCTCATCCAATGCTTTGTTGGACATAGCCACCGAGCTCGCCGTCGGCGGCTTCGAGGGCGCCGTCGGAGAACCTTCTTAATGAATAAATTCTAGATTCTTGGGAAAATTTCGCTGTCGGTGGGGACGATGGCGCCGTCGATGCCCTAGTTCAATTATGCACATTTTGGTCCTTTCCGCTCCAAATTCGCTCCTTTTTGTATTTTTGCTCCAATGACCCTAATTCATCATTCCTACAACAAAACATCAAAAATACATTTCTTTAAAGTGCAATATCATCACAAATAGTGTAAAATAGGTATGAAAATCTCAACATATTTTCTTTTGGTCACTCAACCTTAACGAAAAGTGAGGTCAACATCCATGCAAATAAATTTGATAATTTTATAACATAATTTTTACGTAAAACATTTTACTTTTAATTTTCATGCATGAATAGTGCTACAAGCACCATAAAATTATTATTTTTTTCATAGATTAATCTGGTGATCAAAATTTCATTTGGCAAGTTGCATGATATTCATAACGACATAAGAGAAGCATACAAATTATTTCAATGATGGTTGGACACACTATATATATATATATATATATTTTAGGAT
>NW_018164528.1:56780-80119 GCF_001263595.1 Phalaenopsis equestris
TATATATATATATATATCTTTTCATTTTGGTTTTCATGTATGAAAATGGTTCTCCATACAAAATTTCTATTGAGCCATTATTATTTAAAATGAACTACACGAGTGTGCTTAGATCGTCAAAATGATTCAAATGGACCTCTTCATGGTCAAATTGGACTCATTGTAGGGACTAGTTAAGCCTACAATAATTTGGATGATAATTTAAATAAATAAAAATCATAATAATTCACTCAAATCAAAACCAAACTTCAACTAAATTGAAGGCGAGCTAAAAATACATAATTTAATCAATTAAAATCGACTAAGTACTTCCATTCAAAATCCAACAAAATTTTCTCTCTTGGGATGAGGCTCACATTTTGACTTGAAATAACTTGAGATGGGTTCCACTTCAACCAAAATCAATTGCACTATTAAATTCTCTTGCATTTTATTCTACTAAATGTGACAAGGTCAAAATTTTGGCCAAAACCACCTCCAACCACCCATAACCACCTTGCTATTTTAAATTAAAATATCATGATCTAGGGACCATTTTAATCTAAACCATTTACAGAATTAGATTCCTTACATTTTGGACATAACCACCATAAGAACCCCCCTCACCCCCCCGCCCCCTCAAATTTCAAATTTCTTTCCATTATGGAATTTTCCACCACCCCTCATAACTTCTCCCTCCCTTTTCCCCTCCACTTAAACACCTCTTCCACCAAAATTCTTTTCATTCCCATCTCATTTTGAAACTTTGAACCCCATCTTCCTCCTGTCTCATGCCAAATACTTTCTTCTCTCCCTCCTCTTCCTCCATACAAGGCTGAAATCCCTCTCCCTCTCACTCTCTCCCTCATATCCTCACACCAAAGTAGATATTCTCATTAAGGAAAGCAAGGGTATTCCATCATCCAAGCATGGAAGTTAATTCATCACAACCAAGCCCATGTATAATCCACCCATCATTTATTTTATTAACTAGCATGATGCAAGTTTGTAGGATTAGGATGTAAGATTTTTTACTTCTCATTTTCTTTCCACCTTGGTAGAACCACTAAACTTCCTTAGTTATTCTCCTTTTTTCTTACACCATCGTTAAACCACTAAATTTTCTTAATTTTTCTCTCTTCTTCCTATCCTATCTGAAATTTGTCTCCCCCATTCTCTTTCTTCCACTACCTGAAAGCCTAATTCCCATCTCATTTCTTCCTTGCCTTAACCACGCATGAAACCCTACCTAATTCCCCACCCACTCACTTCTCTCTTCCTTCACCATACCCAAATCATACATAATTCCCTAAATCATTTCTTTCTAGCAATCATCATGTATGAAATTCTACATAAATCCTTACTCACTTCTCTCTTCCTTCAACAAATTGAAATCCTAATCCCCACTCACTTTCTCTTCCTTCACCATTCTCAAACCCTACATAATTAACTCGCTCACTTTTCTCTTCCTTCAACTTGCTCGAACCCTAACTCATTCCCTAACTCACTTTTCTCTTCCTAGGCCATGCAAACCCAACCCTAAACATCACGTGTTTTCTTCCCCCCAGACTACCCAAAACCATACCATAAAACTTCACACAAGTTCCTCACCTTCTCTCCATTCTTATCTTAGATGAAACCTTACCTAAATTTTCTATGCTCTCTCCCTTCCTACCCTAGTTGAAACCTCATCATAACCATACCCACTTCTCTCCCTTCCCAGCCTACCCTAAACTCCACTTAAATTCCTCATATTCTTTTCCTTCTAGCATACCAAAAACCCCTAACCTACCTCCATTTCTCCTCCATTTCTTTTTAGCCTATCTAGCCTATCTAAAAAAAAAAAGAAAAATCTTAACCACACCTCTAACAAAAAAGAGAAAAGTAAGGGAACTTACATGTGGCTTATGTTTACCTTTCATGAAATATGTGAATTACATGGTATGTGCTTATGTTCCATGGAAAACCTTCATGCGATAGTCTTATATATTATATGCAAAACCTTCATGTGATAATCTTATGTCATTCATGCAAAACGTTCACCAGAATGTTTTGTCTTTCAAGAAAAACCTTCTTGTGATAATCTTATATATTTCATTCAAAATTCATTGGTAATCTTATATATTCCATGAAAAATTCATGCGGTAATCTTATATATTTCATGAATATTTTTATATGATTGTTTATGTTTCAAGCAAATCTTTATGTGGTAGTTAATGTTTCATGCAAATCCTTCTGTGGTAGTTTAAGTTTCATGCAAATATTTTTGTGTTGATTCATGTTTCATGTAAATCTCCATACTTTGGTTTATGTTTCATGCAAATCTCCATACTTGGGTTTATGTTTCATGCAAATGTCCATGCTTGGGTCATGCAAGTTTTGATGTTTTGGCTTTATGTTAATGCAAGTAAGCAAATTGTTGCTTTAATAGAAAACCTGCATAGATGTCTAACTTGCAAATAATAATAATAATAATAATAATAATAATAATAATAAAATTAGTAATAAGTGTGTCTACAAGTAAAGGGGTGGTAATTTTTATAAGCAAGATAGCTAAGGAAAGACTTACAAAATTTAAATTATTGAAGTAATGTAACCTACATATTTGAATAATAAAAATAAATATTTTAAAAAAATTATGTAAATTTAAATATGTTATGAATTGACCACTTTCATAAAATTTATATAAACTTGAAAGATAGTCCAAATTAACTATTTTTTATAAAATTTATATAAATTTACATGTTTTTTTAATTGAATTTTTTTTATAAAATTTATATATGTTTAAAGTGAGTTATGACAGGAGAGTAAGAATTGTTTTTTGTGTCTTCTAGTTCAAAATAACCTAATAAGGATATTTTAAATTCTCAAGGTGGAGAGAATCTCTTACCAAGTAAATAATTCAAAAGTTTTTAAAGTAACAATTTAAAATTTTTTTTCCAAAAGAAAGCTTAAACATCTCCAAAACTTAGATAAAAAATTTTAAAGTAAAAAATTTAACAAAAAATTTCCAAAAGAAAACTAAAAACTGTTTTCCAATAATATTTTTTCCAAAACTTAAATAAAACTTTTAAAAGTAACACCTTAACAAAATTTTTCCAAAAGTTGACTTAAAAATATTTCTAATTAAAACCCTTTATAAAACAAAAATTAAAATGTCTAAATTAAAACATTCAAAAGGAAAATCCATGTAAAATATTTTAGAAGGAAACTTAAATAAGATCTTTTCAAATCTAAATAAACTTTTTTTATAGATTCTAAATAACATATTTTTAAAAGAAAATCTTAACATTTTCAAAATAAAACTTAACATTTTCAAAGCAAAAGCATAAATAAAACAAAAACTTAAACAAAGCCCATTCTTTTAAATTTAAAAAAAACTAAGTAAAACTAAAACTCTCACGAGCTTACAAAATATGTAAGCTTTCATATAAAACTAAGTTTTCAAGAAATTTGCCTTACAAACTAACATATACATGTTCATATATTTGGCTCATAGATAAATGTGTTTTTTTGTTTAGGAACTAGTGATTTATAAGCATACTTGTTAAATCTACATGTCTTGGAAAATTACACATTTACATGTTTTATACATTAAGTTTTGTCACATACTTAATAGTATCTTCGTGCAATAAGAAAATATTTTTGCTAAAATTTTTTTATCACATGTATGAAAATAAAACATTAAAAAAAATTAGGTATGTGTATGAAACTTAAGTATGAAGAGTCTAAGTTTCAAAGGCTTAAATAACATACCTTCTTAACATGTAAGCTTCAACATAGAATACTAAACCAAGCTCTAGAGGTGAAAATTAGGGAAAATCATTAGAAAGCACCAGCCTAAGTTTGAAAACCAACTGTTAAAACTTGACCCTGAAAATTCCTAATTTTCATAATAACTGATAATTTAGGAGCTGGAATTAATCATGAATTTAATATCATACCCCAAAAATCACTTTATAATTCACCAACTCAAATCACGGGAACAACCATTAGGAAGATCAGTAGTGAAACCTAAGTAGGCCAACTTAAAAAGAAACCAAGGATCACACATACCCTAGAGTAGTCAAGTCTAGAAGCCTATGTTAGATTACTAGGTTCCTGATCCTTACTTTTACGATAGTACTACGATTTATATATTCTCAATTTTCTTTACTTCTATTTCTTCCTTTACAACGGTGCCAAAAACTTGACTCGGAAGAAAATAAGAGTGCAACTATTATATTTAAATATTGGGATATTATGCAAGTATATGCATCATTATTAAGTAATATAAGACTTTTTGATTAAGCCCTGAATATCGAACCCACAAGGAGAACTATAAACTTTTAAGAAGAAATTAGATAACAAACTCTACTTTGAAAAATAGTCTTACTCAAAATATAGATGTTATAATAGGAATAAAAGTTTGAATCTTTTTGATAATTTTTTATAATTGAAAATAAAGTAAACAAATAATTAAATTTAACTAGCTTTTGTAAGATAAAAGTAATATAAATAAAATATATTTTTTCTTATCATGAATTAATAATTATCATGAATTAATAACAGAATTAATAACAAGTATAGGAATTCTATAGTGGAAGTATTCAAATTGTGTTATGTTAAATAAGAGTAATATTATTCTTTACCCTTAATAGAGATGCTATAAAGAATGTTAGCTAATTTAATGTTTGAAAAGTCTTGAAGACGGGTTAGGTAGGGAAGATACTAGATCTTACTCTAGAGGTCCCTCTTCTCCCTCCACCACGGGACTAACATCTCGTATTAAGACATAAAATAATAAATCAAATTGGGGGCTTTAGCATATCACTCTAAAGTTCTCACTCTAAAGTTGCATATCACTCTAAAGTTCTCTAACTCTACACCCTTTAAAGTTTATTTTCCTATATATTTGCACTCAGCCATATGAATTATATTCTCATCCATACAATCTCATGTAATTTTTACCATTAGTTGACTGAGACAATACCATCTCGAACCTTACATGTTCTCACAAAAAATATTAACATTTTATTGGCCAAATTAAGAATTAAATGAAGTACAAGGATTAAATCATCACAACTTACTCCGACATTAAAGATCAATACTTAACAAAAATTTCATCCAACACTTAATTACTCATTATTTTAAGGAAAAAGATAAATAAAACTACTTATAATTTATGGAGAAAACACAAAAGCACTTAAGTTTAAAAGTAAAAATCATGTAAACACACAAGAAGTCTAAATTAAAACCAAATGTAGTCACAAAGATAAAAACTTATCTCAAATTCTTCTCCACCAAACTCTTGAAGTTCCTTTGAATATCTTCCTTTCTCTTACAATACTCTCTACTCTCTACTAACACAACTACACACAACTACAACTCCTCCCTTTATTCTCTCTAAAAGTATTCTAATTAATCTTTGATGAGAGTGGTAGAAAGAATTCTCAAAAAGAGGGGGGCCAGTGGCAAAATGAGAGTTTAAAGAGAGCTAATTGAACCCAAGTCTTCTTTTTTTATAATTTTTCAGAAGGTGTTTTGGTGTCTCTTCAAAAATGTCTCAACATTCAATGAATCTTCCATGAGTTGCCTCCTTTAAATAGTCATTTGAATGTATTTTCGTGCCCATTAACCATAAATCATGTTTTCACCAAGAGTTTCTTCAAACACCCCTTCAAAAATTCATCCAAACTTATTGAATTTTCAAATAACTACCTCTGGTGCATAAGCGCGGGGACTTTGGTACTTAGGCACAATCTTCTCTGTTTTCTTAGCGCTTAAGCGTCAGTCCTAGGCGCCTAGGCGCCACAGTTCATTTGCACACCTTCTTCATTTTTGCTCCAAATTTGATCATTTTTCACTCCTTTCACCATTTTTCATCCATTTGGTTGTACGTGGAAGAAAAACACACAAACACCTTCCATTAAAGCGCAATATCCTTAAAAATAGGAAGCGCAATATCCTTAAAAATAATTAAAGCGCAATATCCTTAAAAATAGGTATAAAAATATATACATAAATGCTATATATTTTAGGTGTATCAGTACCCCTAGCTAAAGTTAAAGACTATGACCTATAAAACAAACAACCATACTCTCTTAAACTATGCAGGGTTAAAGTAAAATATGGTTACCAACGAGGGCACCTCGAACCACATAATAGTAAGAAAGTACATTTGTCATCTCTATGGTAATAGTGAAGAGCTATTATTGTCTTGTTTGTTAATAGTTTAGGGATACAAATGCACCAGGATGATATAAAGCCATGGGCATCTTGACCGCTGATTTTATACTCAAAAATCAACTTAGTCCTCTCATTTAGCCTGTTTATAGAGTATATTTATACTAGTGTTAATGTTTCACTTCAATTTAAAAATCCCACTAGCATACTATGTCCCCTATTTTATGATTCAAGATCTTTAAGTTTACTAATTTAATTAATCGCTTTTCAAAAAAAATCTATTGACTGAAATTAACCTTTTTAAACCAGAACCTTTTCAACTCAAATCAAACTTTTCCAATCCAAAACAAACTTTTATAACTCAAATTCAACCCAAAATCAAAATTTTCAAAACAAAACTTTTTTTAAAAAAAGAAAAATCCGAAAAAAAATCTAAACTTCTCAACCTTCAAGGCTTTAAAATTATATTTTTCAAAATTTCAAGATTTAAAAAAACTATAAAACCTTTTCAAATCACTGAGCTTTTCAAACTCTAAAACCATTTCAAACTTTAAAGCCTTTCAAAATTTAAATTCTCAAAAACTTAAAACTTAAGACTTTAAACTTTTTAAAACTTTCAAAATATTATAAAACTTCAAAAGTTTTAAAAGCTTACAATTTCAAAACTTTTGAGCTTAGAAATAATCATTTCATAACTTATACTATCAAATTTTTAAAATCTCAAATATTTATAATTTCAAAAGTAAAGTTCTTTAAATAACCTTCAAGCCAAACTTAAGTTAGATTTTCAAAATAAACTTAAATCAACCTAAAATAAGTTCCATAAATTTAAAACAACTTTAGACAAAATTCAGAAAACTTCAAGTAAAATTTAATAAAAATTCATAAAATAACTTTAACAAACTTTTCTTAGCTTAAGTTAATCAAGTTAAGTTAAATTAAACTAACTCAAATTCTTAGCTCAAGTGAATCAATCACAAACACAAGAATTTTCATACTAAATGAATTTTGAATCAAACCTCTTCAACTCAAAACAATCAAACTCAATCAAACTTTTTCAAACCAAATACAAATAAGAAATAAACCCTCTTTTAACATGTTTGTAATTCTAATACCCAAGACATGCTTTCTTCTTAGACTTGGTTAACTCTTTTCTTGAGCCTTTCCATGACACACTATTATTTATTTGTGTGAGCCATATTCTTTTAATTCTAATTAAATCTTTTCAAACCCATCAATGAACCTAAGGTCTTAAAACATCAATCTTTTAGACATTATATAATCATGCACTTATCTTATAATCATGCATGAATTAAGCCAACAATTTAATCGAGATTATTGTCAAAAATCACATCTACCGAGATACAACTAACTATGAGGGATTTTTCATTTAGGGATACCATACCCCAGAATAAAATAAACCCTATCTTTCACACGTAAGGTAGGGGAAAAGTCTTAGATTATACATATCTTTAAATCTTAATGATTTTTATTATATGTATGAATGGTTAAATCCATTTTAAGGTAATATTCATATCCCTTAAGGTAGTATCTTATTCTTTAAATTACACATCAAATCATTCAGATAGAAATCTTCTAAGATTTTTGGGGGACATGAAAAAAAAAATCACCAACATATTCTTATGACTACTCCATGGACTATGGTTTCTCTCTCCCTCTATAGAATTAATTTATGTTATTTTTTTTTATTTGGTAATGTGTTTGTACCCTTCATAGACTTTGATTATCCACCTCTTTCTTGTTGGAATTTCCATTCGCCATGTCATGGAATGGATCCACCCACATCTTTTAAACTCTATGTCCTTTAACTTCTCATTTTAACCTTATTTAATGGGTTTTATTTAGAGCTTTCTTTGATAGATTTCAACGCCTTGATTGAGTTTTCTTTTGAACGTGTTTCTTTTTAAATTCAATAAAGTTTATAAATTTTAGAGCAAACTTTCTATTAACATCCTTCTTTGTATCCCAAATATAAAAAAAATATCATCCCCTAAGTTGATTGTCACCTTTGAAAATAGAAGAAACCTAACACTCAATCTAGTTTATCTTAACTGAGAGTCATCATCAAGTATGGAATAGATTTTGATCACTTCAAAATGACCTTCAATGATCTTATCGTGTCCACGATAAATCATTAAGTTGTTGATGAAATGGAAATCTTAATGAAACATAACCTCAAGTCTAAAGAAGACTTCCTGCTCTTGAAAAAGAGACTTATTGAAAGTTCCCTTATTGTAATTGTTGATGTTGTTGTTGCTCCATAAATTTATAACCCTTTCAAGGAAACAAAAAGTCTTATGTTGTTTAGTGAAAAATAATATCAATTAAATAGTGATATTAAATATCTTTCAACAAAATAATGACATTTCAAGAGTACTATTATACTATAACTAATTTTTAGAACTAGGTAGTTGTTTTAGAATAAAAAAAGACTTAAAAAATTTGCTCATTATTTCACTCATGGTGGGAGATAATGGTAAGTTCTATTTATTATGACAATTGATGCTGAATTTTAAATGAAATGTTAAATTATTCTTCATCATATCTATATTAATTTATAGTGAGTAAGTTATTTGTTGATGATATACAATATAAGTTTTAAACTTAAAGGGTAACCTTCTCATAATTGATCATCCATTTATTTTGGCAATCACTATTTGTCTTCTTCCAATTAAAGCTAACTTGTTCTGAACAAAAACATTTTTTAAATAAAAAGGCAGTTAGAGTGCATAGTGTCATGAGTTGTTGAGGAAGACTCAATAAAAGTATTTATATTATTAATCACAATAACTCCTTTAAATGCCTCCATGGTATAATACAAAAAAAATTACACCTAATTACTACATGATATGTTCACTTATTAGTTACAGAAGTTTCTTATCAAATAACCATGTATTATGTCAACTCAGTTTAGTTAGCCCAAAATTCTTCAAGAAATTTTCCCTTTTTTGGGTCCTAAACTATGTTGCCTCTCTTCCTATATCTCCTAAATCTTCATCATTTAGTTTTATTTCCTTATTTTTATTATTCCTAAATTCTAACCCCTAGGAAGTGTTTTCATCCCAGAGTTGGCTAACCCTTTTCCTAAGCTTTTTCATGACACATCGTCATTGGACTATAAGTCCCAACCCTTCAATTCCACACAGATCTTTTCAAAATCTCGAGTGTATCAATATGTGTTCTAAATATCAAATTCACAAAAACTTACCGAATAATCATGAATGATATCTATCAACACTTTAATTAAGAGTATTTTTTAGAGTTATAGCTCTCAGGAGGATGTAATTAACTATAAGTGTTTCCCCTCATAGGGATATCAGTTCCCAAAGTAAAATACACCTTATTTATATTGATAAGGGAGAGGAAAAACTAATGGTTCCACAGACCCATATATCTAAAGAATTTTCCTCATCTGAGTCGTTAGATCTATTTTAAGGTAATATTTATATCATCTAGGCATGCTTCAACTAACTCATTTCGATCATTTTGATAGGAATCTTTCGAGATCTATGGTTGATATTAAACCCAACAAAAAAAAACATCCACCAGTCATTGCTTTATTTCCTTCCCTAAATACGAATAGAGTTAAGGGGATAAACTTAAGCCCAGTGCACATTTGGATCGACATATTTCTGGCAACTCTAGTTATATTGTCTCATTGCATTGTCGTCAATATGTAGCATATTCTAAAAATTTATATGGCACGATAACATTGTATTCTCATAATATAGACTAACAACTCATAAAATTTTACAAAACTAAATGAATGTTTTCTCTTTTTTGCAATTTACATTGTCCTATTTTAATATCTTGAACATTTTTCTTTGTTAGTTTATCCCACTCTCATTGATATATCTCTATATAATTCATAAATATTAGATACGAATGAGAATAAATATTGCTTAGTACATCATGCTAAACGAATATAACCTCATTATTAAGCTAACTAATTTGTGGAGCTCTAACATGTCCATATAGCTGGTTACACGGTGAAGATCAAGTACTATTCTTACATCTTGGTACATAAGTGATAATATTATAAAAGAACTTTTCATATTTGATCATTTATATCCTTCAAGCATATAATGTAATTAACTAAATTATTAACTATGTTTGATTAAGGGAATAACATAACATATAATGCACATTTTATTTCTATTTAGTCTTTGTTGTTTTATTTATTTTCATTTGTTTTTTTTTTATTCATGTTTCATGTGTTATTTGAATCTCGTAAAGCTATCCACATAAAAGTACTGGAGCAATGTAGACTTGTCTTATCTGTCTTCCAATTAGATGTGGTCTTAAGATGTTTGGAGGCAACTTAAACTTTATATGAGTAACTCCATGCGATGCTAAATGGGTCGAAGTCACTTAAGCATTGCTCAACATATCATATGCTATCACACACAAACATGATCAGTCTTTTAGGTCATGACAAAATCATTTTTTCGTATTTCAAAACTATCATTCAAATTAGGATATATGATTCTTTTTCCATATTTCATGCAAACAATTTCAATCATCAGTATAACTTCTATGTATGAAAACAATGGAACTAGAAGTGCCTTGTTCTTGTACAAGTAAATTGTACATTTTGACCATACCAAAATAATTTTCTTAAAAATATATAATTCTTCACAATTATTTACACTTTCCAAGTTCAAGTTTCATAAAATATAAGTAAATTAAACAAAAGAAACCCTCCTTTTGACTATAAGAATTTAATAGCCTTAATTCACAAGCCCCGAGCGAGAGTCAAAGGTAAGTTGATCCAATACAACGTGTGCACACACTTTTCTCCCACCTGGCCAACATGATTTATTCTCCTCCATTAATTTCAATCAATTGGAATGTTTGCTTTTCTCCATAGCACTCTTGTGCATGAATTGAATCTTCCGTTACTTTCAATGGCCACATATTCCTGACTACATGTCCCCATATTATTAGATACAAGTTTCATCAAATTCTATATATATATATAAATATATACTAAAGGCAAATCTAAAGTATTGGTCAGAAATCTGGCGTCCAATGCATTTCAAAAGGCTAATGGACCTTCGTCAAATGAGGACATCCTACTTTTTATTATTTTTTTTTTAATTATAATTTAAAATATTTAATAAGTTCACCTGGTCGATAATGACAGCATTTTCTATATTAGCCACATATATCTTTCATGTTATAAAGAATGCAATTTCCGCCATTAAATATGGATGGCAGATGGTTTCATGAAATGTGCATCTTCAATGTTTCTACCATTTATTATCATTTAAATAACAATTTTATTGTTGAATATAACATTCCATGTCAGATGTTATGATCTACCATTTATTATCATTTAAATAACAATTTTATTGATATAACATTCCATGTCAGATGTTATGATCATTTTTCTATAATAAATGTTATGAGAATATACGATTCTTCAATAATATATCATTTTTCATTGTACGATTTATTTGTGCATTTTTCAATATTATTTTAATCAATGTTGTGATGATTTTTCGACGAATTGGATGCGAGTAAATATTTGTTCGTTTGTGTTGAGTCCGTTTTTGCTTGGAATAATTAATAAATTAGATAATTGTTTTTACTTGTATTTTATTTATACCATTTTTTCTATTGTATTTTTTAAAAAATGCATATAATAGATTTGCGCGGCATAAATGTAAAAAAGTAGAGTTTTTTTGTTTTTGATAGATAAATACATATGAATTAGCTAGTATATATGCAATTGCCAAAAAATTTCAAAAACAAGAATTATAATCCCACATATGTGTGATAAGTTTACTCATAGTGGTAGAGGTCATTACATATATAGAAATCTCATTTTTTAAGCATCATGGCATCATGGTCGTGCGTCCCACACGAAAGTTCTAATAGTTGAGCTCCAAATCAATCCGAAAATAAGCTAATTCGAACAAATAAATTTGAATCAAGCTGAACATAAACATATTACTCGGGAGCTACTTCGAACGCAATCATATTTAAAAAAAAAAATTTAAAATTTCAAACGAGCGGAACACGAATAAGCTCTGAACTCACTCAAGCTCAGCTCATTTACACTGTTATCTATAATCACTTACCAATAATAAAAATTAATTTTTTTGTGTCAAAGTGGTGTGGTGCAAACACACGGACAATCCAGAATCCAACATTTCGTGTTTAATACATTCAACAAGAACAAGGCACATGTAATGAATGCAATATCAACCAACAAAGTTTGTTGGCAGATGGTGTATGTAATGGAAGAAGATGCATCTTACAAGATTGTTCAGTCATTTATTAATATGGATATGAAAAGAAATTTGTAAACATTTATTATTTTCAGTTCAGAACAAAAAGAAAAGAAGAGCATCCATTTCTATTACAAATGGCCAATTAATGACTTGCGTTGTCATCAAAGAACGTCTGGTGTTATAAAAACAAGCAATCCTCCTCAGAAAATGCTCCCGTTTTGTTGAATTGATATTTGTTTTAGGGTAGTAATTAACTATTCCTGATTGTGATGTGTACGAAGGCTTCAATGCAAATTAAAGGTTTGCAGAGTTTTTGCTCTTTCATGACTGATGTAGCTAAAAACAAGTATAATTTTGGGAGATTTCCATTAATCGGTGCAACTTAATGTTTCAATTTTGTAATTGTGGAGATTTTAATCTTGTTATATGTTCTAAATTGTGTGTTGAATCTGATTATGAGACATTAATTTATAGACTATAAAAAGTTTTCTTTGTTACATTTTGCTGTGATTTTATACAGAGAGGCCAGTTTTATATCATTAATTAATATTTCTTTAAGGGGAGATGATTAGTTTATAATATTTATTGTGTGTTAGAAAATTTGAAGTAGTAGAGACTTTTTTACGTCCTAAATTTCTATGAAGATAATGCATACAAATAAATGAATGAAAAGAGGATAGACAAAATCAAAATTTTCATGTAAAAACCCAAAAAAAGAAAACATCATAATGACTAGCCCAAAAAAATTAAGCCATTATATTATTGGATATAGTAGGGATTCACTCTTTCTCTTTGTACAACATAAATGTGTCAGCACGAATCTCTATGAAATCCAACGTACTAAGAGACATGAAAGTACAGTTGAGATAGCCCACAGATAAAAGTCCAAGATTCTCATCACCAAAAATCAAAGTACTTAAATAACTAAGTGTTGATCCCTTAGATTGGGATATGAAGTCAACCGGAAGCAGGTCGTTCACACCAAGGACTAAGATATATCTAGTTGAGAGAAGGCATCAGCCCAACTCTCACCCCTTGCATTGTCAGCCATCTCATAAGAGCTTCCAATACTCCTTATTAGAAAGATGAGGGTTTAATACGATATACTCTAAGAGCATCCTAAAGGACTCTGTCATGAGGCAAGCTACTTGTCAGATTACGATGACTCCCCGTTGCTCGACATCCTAGTTTCATTTTATCGATGAAAATTCTTTCTACTGAGATTGATACTCAGTGACCGGATTAGAGAAATCGAGTGGTAGTCACAAGCTGACCACACCAAGTCTGGACCACCGAAGATCATAAGGAGGCGAACAGTGACCCCGACACAACATAGTTGGGCAAACAAGTCTTGCCAAACCAAGGCCCACTAATCTCAGTCGGTCGAGTAATAGGTTAGCTGAACCAAAAGCTTATTAATGTAAATACATAAAAACCCTTGTAACACCTTCATTAAAGTAGAGGTAAGCATGTAATTATATACATTGTATCCCATCCCCTTCATAAATAGAGGGATTATTTCTTCAGTAAGGGATAATAAGAGATGAAGTTTACACTTTACTCTCTCTCTCTCTCTCTCTCTCTCTCTCTCTCTCTCTCTCTCTCTCTCTTTTGTTTTACACTCAAATCCTCAGAAAAATTCAAATTTAACATAATGAAAAAATCCAATGAGAGTGGAGTATGTAAACAACAAAAACAGGGGCAGCACAAGGAGAAGAGCCCACTAAAGAGACACTGCTGACATGAAATGTAGTAGGGAGTTTGTGCAACAGCCAATCCAAAGGTTAAGGGATTATATGTTGAACTGAATGTTAAAGACTATCCAAGAAGCTTTGACAAGTGGAAGGGAATAGAACCTCCTAGAGCAGAACATTGGGATGATGAGCTGACACCCAATGACTGAAGGGAAATCTAGTATCGGGACTTCGGGTCCCCCCCCCCCCCCCCCCCTCCCCAAGCAAGAAAATGGGTTCTTCTGACAAATGCAAGATATCATCATTGGAATCCTACAAAGAACAGAATGATCCGACTGGCCACATTACATCTTTTGAATCAACCCTTTGTTTGCTAAGAATTTTTTATGCTTTGAAGTGATGTTTTTTTTTACCACGCTTAGGGAGTTCGCCTTCATTGGTTCAATGGACAAACAACTGGAGTGATCACTTTTTTCACCAATTTTTAATAAAATGTTCTTGGCACACTTCAGTAACACCTAGAAGCCCTAGAAGAGATTGCAGGGCTTGCTACAGATCAGTTAAGGGCAACATGAGAGCCTAAATTTATTTATGCCTCGATTCCATAAGGAGATGTTAGAAGTGTGAGATCTAGAACCACTAGTTGTGCGCACTGCCTCTAGCTCAGAGGCTAAAAGAGTGATTTTTTTGGTATGTATTAGGCCTTTGGTGACCAAAGACCATGGATAAATTTTTGGAGTTAACCAACAATCACATCTCAACTGAAGTGCACAAGTCCACCCCTGCTTTCACCAAAGTATAGTTAGCTACCCATTGTTTATAGAATAAATATCTTAGAGACAATAGAACGAGATCAAGGGAAGACTTTCTTCCTCTGTACGGCTATGATACGAAGATAATCATCTACCCCAAAAAAATTAGGGGGCCGATAAAAACAATAATCAAGGAGGTTAGGGTCGACACCCTAACCAATGGTCGACGCATTATCATGAGCGACCGTTGAATGATCATGAGACCCCAAAGGCCACTCCTTTAAGAGTCTTGATGATAGAGCTAGTGGAGGCAATTCAAAATAAGGGGTAATTCAAGAATGTATCACTGATGAAAATTGGAGGTTTCTTCAAGACACTAAAAAGTATTATGACTATCATAGGGATCATGACCATGACACAGAGAAATGCAAGCACCTCTGAAACTTGTTTGAGGAGAGAGTTAGAAATCTCAAGAAGTTTAGACATCAAGAGCAGTAACTCATAGACATGGAAAGGATCTATTAGATGAAATCTTGGTTGAACTTGTCTAAGAGAATGGCATCCACATTGTTTGGATAGAATGAGCTATTTTTTAAGGAGGTGGGGATTCATCCTAACTAGCCAACTAGAAGAAGCTTCCATCAGGAGAACTATGTGTAGCCACTTCACTTCAAAGTGCAGCACCCATCCACCCATCATCTTCACTGACACAAACTTGCCCTTAAAGGGAAAGCCCTACAACGACACCATCATCGTCACTACCATGATAAGTAATTTCCAAATCAACTGGATCTAAATTAACACTGATAGCTACATGAATATTCTATTTAAGTCAATATTTGACAAGATGGAACTCAAGGACCTCCGACAGATTGCACCGAACTGACCATTGTATGGGTTCTCTGGCAACAGGAAGGAGGCTTTCATATTAATTGCACTGGTGGTAGCTTAGGAGAAGGTGAAACATAATTTATTTAAATAAAAAACTTCCTAGGTTAGATTTAATGAAAAATTACAAGCTCATTCAGTGATGAGCTTCCTGTACACTCTCGGGCTACCACTAATTTAAAATGCACATGGACAATGCAGAGAAGATGGCTTTTTTAAACTAGCAAGGGTGTGTTTTATTACAATGTAATTTTCTTTGGGCTTAAAAATATTACATCTACTCACCAGCTCCTCATGGATGCAATATTTTTTAAAAAAATGGATGTATATGTGAATGATGTGCTACTTAAGAGTTGGTGGTCGAATAGAATATAAATGACTTAAAAGAAATATTTGAAACACTTGAGGAATATAATATGAGGATAAATCCAATGAAGTCCACCATTGAGGCATCAACAGGCAAATTTCTTTACCACCTCCTAACCCCAAAAAGCTTAAAGTCCAATCTGGGTAAAGTACAAACATTACTGAACATGTCCTCTCCTTGAAACACCAAGAAAGTGCAAAATCAAACCAATCATATTGCAGATCTAAGCCAGTTCCTCTCCAAATCAAGCGAAAAGTCCGAATCAATCTTTAAAATGCTAGGAAAAGTAAAAAATTTTAAATGGTCAAATGAATGTGAGCAAGCATTCAGGAAGCTAAAAGATTCCTTAGTATCACTGCCACAACTCTAATGCCCAAGAATGATTCAAGAACTTTCTCTATTCTTGGGGGTTGGATTTAAATCCATCCAACTCAGTGCTATTTTGAAAGGAACTGGGAAAACAATTCGTAGTATGCTGCACCAACTGAATTGTTAGAAGTGACAAACCCAAGTATCCTATCATGAAAAAACTAAGCTTCACTCTTTTTGTCTTCACTTGCAAGCTCTGGCCCTACTTCCAGATGCATTCAATCTGAGTCATCACATACCACATATATAAGTTTTCACTCAATTGGAGCATTCTAGCTAGCTTCTTAAAGAAAACAGTGGATCATTTGAGTTCAACATCTCATACATCCCTTGAGTCACAATCAAGGCACATGCAATAGTGAACATTTTGGCAAATTTTTTGTTAGCCTTGCGAGCCAAATGAAGAAACCACTACTGATGAACAAACTTAGATCTTGCACATTGATGGTGCTTCCAACAAGATGGAAGCAGGGTTCAAACTTGGTCTAAGAGTTTTCATAGGAGAGTATCTCTATAACTCAAACCAAATAAAGTAAGAAGTCATGCGGAGTTTGAAGCTCTAATTGATTGATTGCGCCTCACATATAGATGGGCCCAATACATCCATAAAAAGTCATATTCACAGCTAATGGTGAATTAGGTGAATGAGAAACTTGAATCCAGAGAAGAAAATGATGGCTAATTATTCAACATTCTAAAATGGAAATTTGTCGACTTTAAAATAGAGCATAATTCCATGAAGAATACTCAAATGACTGATCTTCTACCCAACTGCATTCACTTGGGGGTGGGAATACCTTAAGCGCTATTACAACTAACGATTGAAGAAACTGAAGTAATGGAGGTGGAGACTGAATGACTGACAAACTGGATGGATCCCAACATACCATATTTGGAGACAAGGAAAATTGGCCATACCATATACATAGTCACTACAAATGCATGTAAAAGCATGATTCACTTCGAAAATCAATTAATTAATGAATTAATGTATAAGAAAAATAAGAAACCAAAATAATTAAATAAAACTATTAAAATTCCATAAATAATAATAATAATTGCTCAACATGGTGACCACCTCCTAAGAAAAATAGAAGCCCCAATTTATTTTTGTAATTTGGGGTTATTTTTAAAATACTAAAAATCATTAAATTTAAATTAAGCTCAAATCATAAGCAAAATGAAATTATTTTTATGAGTAAACTTCAAAATTTTAGGATTTGGGATGTTCAAGAAGAAGCTAATTTTATGTGGGATAAAGTAACGAGCTATTAAACAAGTGATAAAAGGTGTACTTTGAGAATCAAAGAAAAAGTTTTTATTAAAAAAAATGTAATGGTGGGATAATGATATGCAAGAAAATAAAAATAATAAAAGGTTGTATAATGAAAATTAGTCTAAATGTAAAATCTTAGAGAACTAAAAAAAATATAATGTGGCCCATAGGGAGTTTAAGAGAACAAATAGTGACGCTAAGAATTACACTCTTAGTGATCTTTATAAAATATTTAATACTAAAGTTGGTAAGAAAAATATATGTGTAAACTAGCCAAATAAAGAGAAAAGAAAAGTAAGGAATTAACTCATGCAAAGTTGTATAAAAAATGAAAATAAAAAAGTGTTTTTCTTAAAGGAAGATATTCAACATAGATGGGTGAGCGATTTTGATAAAATTTTTATTTGAGTTTTAATCATTTGATTGACCTTAGTGATCTAAATATCTTTAATAATAATAAAACTTTGTATTTTTACCATCACATTAGTAAAAAGGAAGTTGAGGAGGCTCTACTGAAAACCAAGGGTGAAAAATCAATAGAACCTAATGATATCCCAACTAAAGTGTGGAATTATTTAGTTGATTTGGGAGTTTCTTGGCTTAATAAACTTTTTTAGTATTATTCTACAAACTAAAAAAGTTTCCTAAGGAGTGGAGGAAGGGTATTTTGGTTCCTATTTTTAAGAGTAAAGGTGATGCAAATTATAGAAAAAATAATTTTTATGTTTCATAGTTTAAAATTAAGGAAAAGGGTAACTAAACATAGGATAAGGCATGATATAAAGATATCTTATAATAAGTTTTGATTTATGTCAGGCAAGTATACTATAGAAGCTCGACTTCAAACCCAAGAACTGCTCGACTTCAAACCCTAAGGTCTCGTTTGATATTCAACCAAATCACTTCGGATTTGTTTCTATACCTTCATCTACTCAAGATGAACACATCTATATGGCTACATGCGTATGAAATCAAATTTTTCTTCACAAAGGCCCAAATCGAGCCAAAATTTAGGGTTTAGGCCTTATAGCTGAGTCTGAGAGGGGAGGCCTCATACAGATGCTTGTGAAAGCCTTAGTAGAGTTTGGCGAACCTCCTGAAAGTGTCACTTTCCTTTGGTGGATGCTCCAAGTATGAGTTCACTGAAATGGGGGTGCGGCCTTGGTCAAATAGTGGGTTAGAGAGATCAACAGAGAGGGATTTGAGCGGGAAACTTCTCCTTAATCTCTGGTGAAGCTTAAGGGTGCATCAATTTTGGGTTTTGTGGAGTTTGGGAAATGGCCAGAATATGCCCTTGTTTTTTTGTCATAAATTAGGCTTTGGCGGTGGAAATGAAGGGCTAAGGGTTGCGGGATTGAACTTAAAAAAGCTTAAAGAGGATCTTGAACGATTTTGGCTGAGTTTCCCTAAGGATATGAGCACATTCTATGTTTGGCCATGAGAGGGTGGAATTTAAATAGAGGAGCTTTGCATGGTTGGCTGGGCTTCAATTCAGGTGCCAAGGTTTGTTGATGTGGAGGGTTGAGCTGCGCCAAGGACCAATTGGAGCTGGACACATTGGATGGGTGTAATGGATTTGATTTAATGTGGGGTGGCTCTCAGTTTTGGGGTTATCCGACGACTAGGCCGGCCAGCCAGGCCAAAGGAGGTGCTCAGTTGGCTGAGGGGATCCAAGGGGAGGTTTAATGACGATTAGCTTGGAGGTTTGATGGCTGATGGGATATCTCCCTTGGTTTAGCCAATTTTGGAAGGATATCCCCTAATTTAGGGGACCCTTGGTCCATGGCTCAATTAGGTTGGGCTAGGTGGATCTAGGCCGGTTCTTAGGGTCCAAATGTTGATTGTGGTGAGCTTGGGTTGGTCAATTTGGCTAAGTTTGGTCACATTCATGGCTTGGGTTGAAAGTTTGGTTTTTTGGTCAAATTGAGTCTAGGTCAGGTTTGGGCTAGGGTCTTGGTTAAATTATTGATCAAATTGACTTGGATAATTTTTATGAGTAACTTGGAAAAGGAAATGAGTAATTTTGAATTGATTTGGGGGTTCAATTTGAGGATATTTGATTCATGGTCAATTTTGGGGCATTTGGGTTAGACTTGAGCTTGGATTGGGCTAAGGTTAGGACATGGTTTAATTGATGGTTCAAATTGGTCCAAAATAATGTCATGAAGAGTTTTAGACATTGATTAGGTAAAAATTTTGGAGTTATGAGGTTCAATTTGGTGGATTTGGGCCTTTGGTCAAAATTGGTGGTTTTGGCTTAAGTTGGATTTGGGTGAGCTTTGAGTTCAAATTTGGGTCCATTGATTGTTCAAACTAACTTGGGGAGGCATTATGGAGAATTTGGAGCTCAAATTTGGGGATATTGATTTGATCATGAGGTTCTATTTGGGGAAATTTAAGGGTATGGCTAAAATTGGGGATTTTGGATTGGGCTTAGAATTGGATTCAATTGAGCCTAGATTTAGTTTCCATTGGGATTGGGAATGATGAATTTGAGTTTGGAATTGAAATTGGGGGAGATTGGACTCAATTTCGTGGAAATTAGGGGTGATTTGGGCAATTTGGTGATTTTGGTTAAAATGGGTCAATTTGGTCAAATTGAGCCCAATTGAGTGGTTCAAATTGATTTTGAGGATATTTGGGGTGATTTTAGAGATTTTGGGAATTTTTGAATTTTTTTGGAATGTTTGAGGCATGAAGGATATTTTGGTAATTTGGTGAAGTTTGGGGCCAAGAAGTCAAAATTAGAATTTGGAAAAATTGGGGTTGCTTGAGGATGTTAATCATAAGGTCACCCTATTTGAGCCATGAGACCAAGGGAATTCCCATTATGGATCCTCCATGTGCTGGTCTTAGCCAAACCCTAGCCCAGGGCTAATGGTTCAAGGGACCATCCACATGAGTTTCTAATACAGTAGGGGATCAAGCTAGGTACGTTTGGGTTAGGACTTAGGTTTGGAGTGCAAGTGCAAGTGTGTGTAGGTGAGTGTAGTGAGCTCCAGACCAACACCCAAGGCTAACCGTAAGACCAAACAGTCTTATGGGGACTCCTCTTGAGCTCCCCAAACATCCTAAATTTTTTATGCTTACCTTCATTTTGTAAGTTTTTATAAGATTATTATTTTAAAATATAATTCATTAAACTAGGTTAGGGCCCATATGTTTGGGATGACGATAAGTTGTTACCCATTGATGCGTAACGATGTTTAGTGTAATGTAACGTAAACCCTAAAAGCAAAATAAAATTAAAAAAAAATTAAAAACTATAACATTTGCATTGCATATAAATAATAAATTAATACTACGTAATAACGATGTTTAGTGTAATGTAACGTAAACCCTAAACCCTAAACCCTAAAAGCAAAATAAAATTAAAAAAAATTAAAAACTATAACATTTGCATTGCTTATAAATAATAAATTAATACTACGTAGAAACAAATAAAACCTAGCTTGTAGCTTCTGCAGCAAGATCTTATGCATCATTTAGACTCTATTTCTTGTCTTCAAGCCTTCACCAATTACATGAAAAGGAGAAATCTGACCAGTGAGGATCACCATCCTTATGGGGTGTTTACTATCATTTCATACTCGACTTGCCTTTAAGGCTTTGCATGCATACATAATTAACGACTGCATAATCCCTACACAAACTTTGAGCACAAATCAATTAGCTCAATAAAAACAAATTAAATCTTCAAATCTATCAATTGTGACAAATTAATTAAAAATTAAAATTTTAGAATAAAATTTATTGCATTAGTTAAGTGCATATCTACCCAAGTTACTCAATCTTCAAGATTGAGTTGTAAATCCCAATATATTCTTTTTAAATTATAATAGCCTACCACTCTTAATTTGTCTATGATGTCATCATTATTTCAAAGCATAGAAAGTGTTAGCAAGAACCTCTTTCCATGCAGGTTGTAAATCTGGGAGAGTCGTGTTGGATCTTACTTCTCGGTGGGAGTGAAATCTGTTAATTTCCTATCTTTGACTAAGTTTATGCTTTCTATCCCTTATTAGTAGAGCTCACTTTAATTTAGGATAGGAGGTAGTCTTGTTGGTTCTCTGCAGAACAAGTAATCTTTTAGACTTTTCCATGACTCATTTGATTTTAATATAAACTCTAATCTTCTAAAAAAAATGGTCAACTTAAGGTAAAATTCAAGTTAAATTTATAAATTATAACTTTTTTAAAAATTGGAGGACCACTGACTCTTCCAATATCTTGTGCTCTCTACTCGTAGTCTATTGGCTTCCAACAAAGATTATTGCAGTTTGAGTCATTCTCTTTTCAAACTCCAACTATTAGTTCTTGTAAAACTAAATGTTGAAATCTGCAAAAATGTTGACCACTATTTTAACCAAAAGTTTTCCTTGACGATTAACTCCTTATACGATGCAATTAAATAAGAAGGCTTATCTTTATATGAATACTAGACCCTAAAATTAATATAAAACATATCCTATTTTTTTAAGGTAAGGGAAAAACTTCTTGTATGAAGACTTGGAGTGATGAAACAATTACTTCAGGATCAGATTTATTATATGATACTACATATTTTTATCTCTCATAGTGATATATTATATACTTGATGACGTATTCAATCATAAGTAAGAAAATTCAAAACTTCTATATGTGGTCTACACATTCTTTCCTATAATAAGATGTATCCCCCACAACATAGGCAGACTTGTAAGAATCATTTTCATTAGTTCTAAGTGTTACTATGAGTTTAACAATACCTACAAAAAATTAATATAACATAAAAAGAAAATAAATGTCAGATTCTACTATTAATTAATATAAATTAATGTTTATATTGCAATAACATTTATAATACTTACATTATTTGTCAAAAGTGGCAAAAAAACCTTGCAAGCTCTATGCATACCTTCTAACTCTGCATCTTAGAACTCTCTCTCCAAAAATTCAACATGTGTCATCCTCAATTTAAGAATGCTTTATAAGCCATATATTGAATTATATAGTAGACTCACTAATAAAGCAATGAATTAAGGCAATCATTTTTGCCTTATTCCCTACCTTCAAGATGATGTGTTTCATATCCTTGATTATCCCATCAATTTTTTCATTCATAATATTCTAGCCTAGTGTTTAATTCTCTTAATTGAATATAGCATTTGCATCCATTACATATATATTATAATATATGAGAGTTGCTGGCGTTGGAAAGAGTAGCGTTGACATGCTAGTTTAAAATAATAATAATAATAATATTAACACTCACTTTTCCTATTTCTGATAGAATGGGTATCATGAGAGACTCGTTGAATGCTTCAAGTTGCAGCAAGATATGGCAAGGTTGGCGATCCAATAAATCAAGTCCTAATACTACCAAAAAAGGATTCCTTCAAGAGAGAATATTTCCTTGTATTATTGTTTTAACGTTTAAGTGAATTTGCAAAAATATCCTTGCATTAAAATATAAGGGTGTTTTCATCCAAAAAAAGAAAAAGTAGGGGCCATTTTTTTAAATAGAAAAAATAGAAATATATACAGGATAATACGTCCGTTCTAAATACTGATTCCTTTAATATATATATATATATATATATATATATA
>NW_018164528.1:80439-85408 GCF_001263595.1 Phalaenopsis equestris
TGTATATATATATATATATATATATGTATATATATATATATCTGTGTGAAAAATATGTCGGCATCATTCTCAAGATAATCTAACAACTCAAGAAAGAGTGACATCGCAATTTTAACATCCTTATTGGCTAGACTAAGAGTTAATTAAGATTAGAGATTAACCAACAACAAGGCCTATAAAATCTATAAAATTTCAGAGAATATGCTTAACGAAAAAATATTCAAGAAAAATCATGAAAAATCCACAACACCTTACATCACAAAGATACGAAGAAAAGTTTGGTCGCTCATGACAAAGAAATCAATGGCGAAATCACCATGTGGGACTCCATTGCAAGCAACAAAGATACGAAAAGCTTACAAGAAATTATTTTCTTTATAAAGCAAGCATCAATCCCTCTCACACAAACTCTTACAACTACAAAGCAAAGAAAAAACTATTCCTATCAGGTTTTCAAGGGAGCCATTAAAATCTCTCTCAAACACTCTTTTGCCAACCTCCAAGCCCTCCTTGAAACCAGCACTTTTTCCAAGTCTCTAAGAGAGAAAGAAGACCTCTCTCATGACAGAAATACATATTTATATTTAGGTTTTATATTAGAGATCCAAAATAGGCATCCAAGCTCTCTAAATCCATCATAAGGTCCAAAATCGGCAAGAAATCCCATAAAATATGAGTTATGGACGTCTGATTGCGTGATCACATCAGACCTCGATGTGATTAAGCCCAAATAAGATGTTAATATTTGTTGTGAGAACATGTAAGATCCAAGATAGTATTATCTTGGTCAACTACTGGTAAGAATCATGAGGTTGTATGATTGAGAATGTAATTCATATTATTGAGTGCAAATAAATATGAAAATAAACTTTGAAGGGTGTATAATTAGAGGACTTTAGAGTGACAGGCTAAAGCCCCCAATTTGGTTTATAGTTTTAGGTTTTGATACGAGATGTCAGCCCCCATGTGGAGGGAGAAGAGGGAACTCCAGAGTGAGAGTTAGTATCTTCCCTACCTAACCCTTCTTCAAGACTATTCAAATTTAAAATTAGCCAATGTTTATTATAGTATCTTTAGTAAAAGTAAAGAATACTATTGCTCTTATTTGACACAACACAATTTAAATACTTTCACAACAGAATTCTTATACTTGTTACTGATTCATGATAAGAAAAAATATATTTTATTTATATTGCCTTCATTTTACAAATATCTAGTTAAGTTTAGTTAGTTGTTTACTTTATTTTCAATTATAAAAAATTACAAAAAGAATCAAACTTTCATTGCTATTATAGCATCTATAGTTTGAGTAAGAATATTTGGTAAAGAAGAATTTATCTAATTTCTTCTGATTTTAGTTGCATATTGTATTTTTTCTCTGTTGGTTCGAAATTCGGGGCTTAATCAAAAAGTGTTATATTATTTGATAACGATACATATACTTGCGTAGCATCCCATATTTAAATATAATAATTGTGTTCTTATTTGTTTCGAAGTCAAGTTTTTGCCTAGTCATTGCTCAAGATCAAGTTTTTGGCACCGTTGCAAAGTAAGAATTATAAGTAAGAAAAAATTAAGATTATAACTGCATACTTCGTGCTATCATATAAAATTGGGATCAATATGCTCTATGCTCACTACAACTTTTAGAATGTTAAATCAAAATTTGTTTGAATGGTTACCCAAGGGATTTGTGCATTGGAACCAATATAAAGAGAGAATGAGGGAGAGAGAAGAGAAGAGAAGAAAAGAGAGAGGAGTGCGTCGTGGCTTGCCAATCTAGGGGAAAAATGGGGTATTCTTGGGCTCTTGTGACCCTTTTTATATAACTGAATATTTTTGGTACATAAATAGGGTGAAGAGCCAAAAGTCCCTTCTTATGTAAAGATACATGGGAGAAAGGAGAGGCAAAAAAATTCATATTACATGAAAATACTCTTCTTTTTATAGGAAAGAGAAAGCAATGAAGGAAAAATACATTTCTACCAACTTTAATAAGGATTGTACTAGTTATTCTCAGAATTATACCCCTGTGGGCCCAAGGCGTTGTTGTTCTCTGGCTCGGTCTATTGGGGCTCAAGAGGTGAGTTGATTAGTGTTGTCAACCGACGTTTTAAATGGATACTGTCGATGGTCGGTCTTTCAGGTCTAAGCGACCAGTTGGATTTCTAAAGATAGTCGGCAAGGTTGATATGACCATTCGATATTAGCCGGGCAGATGAGTTGGATCAAATCGGATGAACTCTAGCTAGCGTGAGCTGATCAGCTTTTATTGGCCACCATATTGTTTTCTTTTGGGTATTTTGTGAAACTAAGACCTCTAATTTTGCGTACTGAAAACGATGGATTGACCATAAAATTCCAAGAGGTTAGATATTTCAATGGAATTCTACAATCTTTAAAATGGTCAAAAAATCATGTGAAATGCTATGGGGATTGAGAAAGCATCAACTTCATGGATTTTAGGCTTCTTCTGGCCTAGACATAGGCATAAGGAGCACTATGCCCCTGATTTACAACAATCACATAGGAAAACATTGAGGAAAAAACATGATCACCACGATCCCCTGAATCACAGAGTCACAAGTCTCATCTATCTTGAAGGAACTCACAAACTTTTATCTTTATTTCAATGTCAAGTACTATGTTTTGTCATGAACTTTGAACTTAAATACTTCTTTCGGATAAACACCAAATTAGGTTAACTAAATTATTAAACAAGATTTTAATGTAAAAATAAATATTACACTATCACTGTGGGATTGATACGCTATACTATTGAGTCGCATTATTATTTGACACGAGCACTTGCGTCGTATGTCTGACTTACGTCCGACTTATGTCCCGATAAGTTTTGGGGCGTCACCTGCTTTAACTCGACCTATATTCACGTGGTCTAATTCCGACCTACTTCCAGCCGACCACTTTTTCAACTAGCAGCGAACTGAAACCCAGCTCTGGCGATCGACGAGGTATCGAGCAGTATGTACCAACACAAAAAACCAAAAAAACATATACCACCCTCCTTAAAGCAAGAGTAATTATGTAATATTATTTTTCTTTTTTTTTTCTCTTCTATAAATAGAAGAACCTGTAACATGTAAAAGGACCCTCTCTGGGGCTCTCCTCTCTCAACCCCATATGTAAGAAGAACTCTCCCCTTCCCCTCTCTTGTAATCCCTAAGCTCAGTGGAATAAGATGAGCCAAAGAGCCCGTGAACACTCATCTTTGTCCCCCATAAGGCGAACCTCTCTCTCTCTTTCTCTCTCTCTCTGTCCCTCAATTCTCATGCTCTACACCTTAGTCATGATCTACATGACAAATCTGGCTTTAACGGTGTTCAATATATAAACACATTAAAATTTTGTTGTATGTATATATTGAGCTTTTATCAATGTTTTTAATAAGCTTGTTCACAAATTTTAATTATAATGTTGGCGACCAACAAAAGAAATAAAATCCAAGTTTTTCAAAACTGTTCACTTTTCAATTAAAAGTTCATAAAAATGTTCAAATTTGCAATTGATGAAGTAAAGGTAGAATTTTTCCAAGCATTTAAGACGTTGATCAATTCAGCAGTATATTTTAATATTTGGTCGATATAAGGGTTTAACATTGAAAAGAATATTAGGTAATATACCCCACATTTTCTTTTATCAACGTGCCATACTTAGCAATTTTGTGAAAAAAAAAAACCATAATTTTTTTTAGCACTAGTATTTGTTAAAAACTGAGATATTGTATTTAAAGGAGAAATTATTAATTAATTTATAAAATATTTATTCGAAATTTAGGGTCTGTTTGGGGCAACTTATTTGGTGCGGTGGCGTTTTGAAAACGCATCAGACCTATTTGGGCAAACTGCGTTTTGGCAGCTTATGCGTTTTCAAGACACTGAAAACAACATTTTCACACCGCACATATCTTGGTGCAGTAGCAGCTTTTTTGCTGCAGTTTGGTTTTTTCAAAAAAATAAAAATTTATAATAGTCACTGCACCTAGCTTTTTAAGAAATTATTTTTAATCATTTTATCAGTAGAGTATTTAATAAGTTGCAGCTGCCCCAAACATACTCTTAATATATATAAAAATTAAATTCAACTGGTCTTGAACAATAGAATAAAATTTTATTTGTGCGCCTTATTATGAAAATGTATATAATTACTGTGTATGCGTACATGTTGTAATAAAAATTCAATGGCGCCGCATCATAAAAATTATATTAACTAAGCCTGCTTCCGCACAAACCGCTTTTAAATCTGTTGGGTTAGACTTTTTTTTTGTCTTTTATGATGGATTAAGATATTTTTTTTAATAATATTTGGAACAAGATATATTAAGGACCCGTTTATAAGTGCAGGGTATTTTTAAAAATATTGCCGTACTATTTGGATCGCACATTTTTTCTGTTTATCAAAAAATACAATGGAACAAGATATATTAAGGACCCGTTTATAAGTGCGGGGGTATTTTTGAAAATGTTGCCGTACTATTTGGATCGCACATTTTTTCTATTTATCAAAAAATACAGTTCCATTTTTACACTGAACGCAGGCTGCAGCTCGACTCGACTTACGGGCCGCATTTCAGGATAAGTTGTTTGTGCTTGAGCTATATGAAAAAAATATATTTCACACATGGAAAGTTAAAATAGGGATATCTTTTATGTGGTATGAATGATTTAGGCAGTATAAATGTAAAATGTAAGATTTAGATATTAGATATGTAAATGCATAGGATGGTATTTATGTAAATGCTCCTTTTATTTGTTGTTTATGAATGCAACATTAAATAGACTGTTTATTAAGAGTTTATTGAACATTTTTATCAACGAAATTAGTTAATATTATATATTATAATATAAAACTTGGAATGAATCATGTAAATATAAAGCGAAGAACTCCAAGGAAAATTATATTAATGGGAGTCTTACTTTACTTTATATTCAATATATATATATATATATTT
>NW_018164528.1:85508-86104 GCF_001263595.1 Phalaenopsis equestris
AAAACCCTGGAGTACAATATGTAATTACCAAATTATTCTTGTACCGCACCCCAACCCACATAAGAAAACTCCCCAAATTTAGGCAGAATCTTCCGCTCCGTTCCGCTCCGCTCCGCTCCAGCATCTACCCCTTATATGGTACATGAGTCATACCTAATATATATACATATCCTTCACTTTATAAATATGTATGCCATTTGGATAAAAGTCATTATTAGGATTTGGTGAAAGTGATCTATTAATAAGTATCACTTTAGAATATTTCAATCAGGAGTGGTTTGATGATTTAAATTTGGGGGACGTCCTCTGCCCCAAAGTATGGTCATTTTGTCGTTGATGTAGAAATGATTTATTTAAAATTTAATCAAATTTATTAAATTTATAGTTCTATAAGTTTTATAAGGCAGTAACATTAATTAGAAGTCGCTTGCAATGAATGTTTATTAGCCGCTATGAATGATAAATTAATTTTTGAAATTTTGTAAACTATCACTTGCTATTTTATTTAGATGTTGCTAAAATGGAAGATTTTTTATAGCCTTAAGAGATTTAAATTTATTAAGTTTTTTTTTTTTTTTTTTTTGGGGGTAGGGCTG
>NW_018164528.1:86418-148696 GCF_001263595.1 Phalaenopsis equestris
TTTATAATCAATTAAAAGTATTAATGAAGAAAATAGAATAAAAATTATTAAATTTGATTCAAATGTTGTTTTAAATTTTACCACAATCCTTAACATCTTATGTCTACGTGATTAGGGTTGTCAAAACGACTCTTTGTTCGTGAACGGCTCGTGTTTGGCTCGCTAAGCGAACGAACCGAACACGAACACACTTTTTAAGCTCGAATAATAAATGAGCTTTTACACCCCTATTTGGGTGATTAATTTTTGCATTAGACTTAAATAGCCATTAATTGGTTGATGATTTTAGGAGTAATAGAGTAAAATCCATAGTGAAGGACTTTATGATAAAATAATGTATATTGGTAAAACTCTTATTTGAAATAATTTTATTCGATGATTTGTCAAAAATTCTGACCGACAATTTTATTTTCCCATCTTTTGTAACAAAAAGTCTTAGCAACTCAATTTTATATCGATATTGTGTGCAATGTTGCTCAAATATATAGCACATTGGTTGTAATAAAATAGAAAATCTGAATGTGTGGGATCGAAGACTTGATCGTACCCAATATAATTTGTTACAGCATAACTAGAAAAAAATGATAGATAACATAAAAAAAATAGTTAATGTGTCATTAAGAAAGTTTATCGTCAAGCACAAATCTTAATATATTTTTAGCAAGAAATATTTCTAATTCAATTTCAGGGTCATCTGAGATTTTTTTTCACAAATTTATAGTAATTTGAGTGCTTGATAAGACAAACCTAATGAAACTGAAAATGATCCAATATAAGTCCAAATGAGCCGAGATCAAGCATTTGAAGTGCAGTTCAACGCTTTGGTGCACCATTTAAAAGATCAAATCTCTCAGAATTTGGCATGTTTATAATCAAATAGAGGATCTCGAGGAGCGAATTCCAACGAACCAAGATTATTCAATTCTGAGGTTGTTAAGACATTTAAATGTTAAGACATAATATATGACCAAGAAAATCGATGAATTGTATTGGAATTCTAACTAAATTTATTGAAACATTGCTCTAAGAAAATATTAATAAAGTCACATTATTCACTTGAAGGAGAAGAGAAGATGAGAAAATGAGAAAAATGAGTTAGCAATTAGTGCATAAATCTTGAAGAGATGTACAATGTTGGTGATTTCCAGCAGCAATTGTTGAGATGTTGATCACCACTCGTGGTTGTTGTTGTCAAACTATAACTGTGGTAGCTAACCACAATTGTTGTAGCCACCAACTATATTCATGTAGTCCAAACTACGCCTATATAATTGTATTTGTCATGTCATTTTAAGACGTTTGTGATTTCAATAATATTTTATAATCTTATCTTTCTTAATTTAGAAGAAGAATAAACATATATACTTTTTTTTATTGTGGATTACTTTGATTGGGGTTTATCTCCATTGTTTTTTTCTCTTCAATATTTTTCATGCAAATATTTTGGTTCTCTTACACTTTTATCTATCTATAAGTTACGAAATTGTATCATCTAACACATACGGTTTTCTGTCACAAAAAAAGATGAACTATATTTTACAGTATTTTTTTTCTTGAAAATAGCCAAAAAAAAATGTCCATCATGAAAGTATGTTTTTGGCAAATTATTAATGAAAGTTGGTTCTCTAAAAAAGTCCTTGGTTGAAAATGCATTCTAACATGCAATAAATTCATGGGAAACTAGTTTCTAATATATTTCCAACTAAAATTTAGGGTATGTTTGGGGCAGCTTATAAGTGCGGGTGGCGTTTTCAAAACGCCACCGTACCGTTTGGTTCGCGCTTTTCGCCAGCTTATCTGAAACTGCGTTTAAGTTTTTACACTAAACGCAGCTGCGGGTCGCCCCCCACGGCCAGCCCGCGGGTACATTTCAGGATAAGCAGCTTATCCTGAAACCCACAAGTTGCCCTAAGCAGACCCTTATATGGAAACTGTGAAAATTTTGTCGACGTTTTAGTTTGAAATAATTGCCATTGAAAAACAAAATTTTCTCAAAAATTGATAAAAAAGAATTTCAAGAAGTTATTTTTAAAACCTACTTGAAATTTACGTTCCAATCAATTTCTAATCGTCTCCTCATTATCGCGTCGATAAAAGAGATGAAAATTCTTCTCGAAACATGTACATAAATGAGAAAAAAAACAAAATGACAGTTTTATATATTGTTATTTTTACACCTATAACAGAAATACAGAAGCAATCACAATTTATATGGCAAGCTAAGGGTTTGTATTTCATTATCATCCAATCACATTAACCACAATAAAGCCAACAAAAAACATAGCTATAAGAAAATCCTTCTAAATAAAAAAAAATGATACAATTGTTTAAAAATACTAGAAATCAACCAATCATTTAGTAAATCATATGTCACATAGTCGAATAAACAAATATAGAGAATGATTGAACTCTTATCATCCTGGCCTCCTCATCCTCCTCTCACTCCCCATTTATTTGTTTTTTTTTCCTTTTCAACAATCACAACGCATTTTCTCCGTTTTTGCTTCCATAATAGTCATACAAGCTTCAAATTTAGTGTCACCCTAGCCTCAATGTTGTTAGTAACTTCAATGACATGAATTTGAAGTACCTCCTTGATCAAGTTAGTGAGCAGGCTAGAGAATGAATGGCATGCATCGTACGCTAAGACCTGGGAACTGAAGCCATATTTTCTTCTTTTCTTTTTAGTTCCAAAGGCTTCTCTCAAGATACCAAACTCTAACTACTTTTAATGATCACTTGAACTACCTACACTAGCTAAACTTTGGCTCTATGCCTCCTTCAGTCTTATGTATTCATACTACGAACTAATACAATAAAACATAATAAATTTTCTAAGGAATTGTGACTAAAAACAAAAAAAAGAATATTTTATTTACACAAGTTCTCTATGGCCTAGCGTCAACTCACTAATGGTCTACCTTATATTATTTTGTTCCATTGTGTAACTCTATAACTGTCTGTTTTAGGCACTAAGCCTCTAATATGTAGGGAGCTACCCATGTGGGTACAGTTAGATGCACAATTTTGTTTTGCTTACTTCCTTTTACAAATATACTCAAGAGAGGCCTATGTCCTTTATAACCCGAGCCACACTTCCTCTCCAATCTAAAAAGGTTTCTACCCAAACTTGTGGATATATGTGAACATGTTTTATAAACAAGTCCTTTGTCTCAAAATTTCTTCTAATATATTTGCTCTGTTCAAGCAACCATAAAAATTCTTTCTGCAACATAAATTTTATAAATAGAAATTACTACAAGTTATAGCACCATGTAATATATGTGTTAAGAGTTTAATTACTACCTTAAATTATATATACCACATGTCATTCACTTGATTAGATATCTTCTATGAGGATAAATAAGGTACATCATATTAGCTTACTATATTGTTCCTTATTTGGTGTGTTGCTTGCCTTGATGGCTTTAATCTACAAAAAGGTTGTAGTTGGCACTCTAAAAATTTAAAAGTAAAAAAAATATAAACTTACATATATTTACCGAACTCAATTTAAGTGTCTCAAGTGGGCGTCTTAGAACCACTTTACTTAATAGGAGTGAATGAACTAGGTTGATATGTTTGTGGTCGTAAACGGTGATAATTGCGCTTCCCATAACCTATGTGAGAATATAATGATAGAATGGGACATTGCATACAATACTCAGGAATAGTAAGTCATTGGAGTGATACGAGGTGGTGAGATGGGTGAGGAGATCATCATGGCGTAAGAGTAACGATTGTGTTGTTATGAATGACAGGTGACAAGTGTATGTTATGTGCTTATTTTTCATCTTAATACTCCCCTTTTATATGTTTATATTATGCTTCATGAAGATTTTGGTGTTGTATTGCAAGATTCAGAGAAGGGGAGCAAAAAAAGCTTGAAACATTACAAATCAGACCTAAGTGATGTTTTGTCACCTAGACACTATGACTGGGCGCACAATTCAAGCATCAAAAAGAGAGTCTGGAAAGTAGGCGTCGTGATGGGGCTCTTAAGAACAACAAATTGGGTGCCAAGACGATTGTCAAGGGCGTCTTGGTGCAGGTAAGAGTCTCGACGCCAGGTTACCCCAGATTTTGTCGAGAGAAACCCGAGAGCCTGAAAAATTAGGCATTATGTTTGCAATGCCTAGGTGCCACACTGACAAGCTTAGGCTCCATACACTAGCCCCTAGGCACCAGTTTGCAAAGATTGATGGTTTCTGCAGTTGAGAGGCATCTCTTCACTAGGAAAAGTATAAAAGAAATGGTCACAAAGTTTGGGGGCATTTTCTGTATTTTCTCGCCTTTTTTTGCATGGAACAATTAAGAAATAGGCCAGAGAGGAGTTGTGAAGAGATTTTGAAGTGAAGGAATGGAGAAGTTCAACAGGTATATTCACTATTTTTCTACATTTTTTTTGTAAAGAAATATATAAGTACATATCTAGTTTGGATTTCCATTTGAATTTCTATGCAAACTAAGTGTATGATTTCTATGTTTAAATTAAAGTTTGATGTGATGGTTTTTATTATGAAGAGTGAGTAAAAGTTTTATTTTTTTCTTGAATGGAATAGTGGTGGGATTGAATTGAAACATTTAATGTGATTTGCATGTGAATTATTGTTATAGTGTTGACTTAACCATTGTGTTAAATTTACTTCCTGCTTGGCCAATAAATTTGTTAACATCCTTGGAGAACTAAGAGACAAAGAAGGATACTTAGTGGAATAAAAAGGTTAACCACATAAACTCATTAAAATAGGAATAGTGCCTTTGAGTTTATGCCAACATATAAGGAGATATTATTTGATGGGACTGATCAAGGGAATTAAAGAAATAACCTTTTAAAAGTGTAATTTCCTTAAGTCTTCCAGAAGGGGATAAGCAAAGGGATAGCTCATATTTGACACTAAATTGCACTCATTATTTTTGTTCTAATCTTCACTAGATTCAATCAAGGAAGAAACTTCACGATATTTAAATTTCTTCAAAACTTCCTTTGGATTGTTAGGATAGCCTTATTTTTAAAATTATTAGGATAATTATTTTAATTAACCTTGGTGGAAACATCAACGTTCAGGTTAAGACCAATGTAAAGTATAAATTTTACAAATTTGGATTCATCTCATTCCGTGTAAGATTGACACAGAACTCAATTCCATATACCATTGATACACCACATATACTTGTGAGAGTCGCTCGTGCTTCACCGCACATGGAGCGTGCCAAGTTTTTGAGGATGTAGATTTGAAATTTATTTTATTTTTCTATCATTTATAGTGTACTTAATTATTTTCTTAATTACAATAATTATCTTGTTAAGTTTTGTTGATTATTTATTGACTCGTGTTTTCTTTTTCTTATTGTTTGTTGTTCATTTTTAATTACTTGTACTATATGGAACTCTTATTAGCTTAGAGTCTCATAGCTAGTTTAAACTGGTTGGTGTATGCATAGTTTTGGACCCTTGGACCTTGAACCTTATTACCTTGAGTTAGAGAGAACTATCAAAAAAATCCAAAAAAAAAAAAGCGAATTCAAAAACATTAGGAGAGATGACACACATACCTTAGGAGGAACCGCATGTGCACCGACCCACCTAGATCTCTTAGGAATTTTGCAAACTCTACTGTAGATTAAGTTAAACTAAGCATTAACACCCTTACCGTAGAAGACAATACTTTGAAATGAAGTCTGTTATCATCCGGATGGTACAAAATAATCAGTTTGGGAGGACACCTTCAGAAGATCCTAACCTACAATTAGCAAGCTTTCTAAAGCTTTGTGTCATAGTTTGCTATAACGGTATCTTCAACTATGCCATTAGGTTGAGGCTTTATCCTTTCTCCTGGAGGGATAAAACTAAAATATGGCTAAATTCTCTCATTTTTGGGTCCATCACAACCTAGATTCAACCTGCTCATAAATTCTTAGCTAAGTATTTCTTAATATCTAAAATAGTCAAACATAAGAATTATATCACCTCTTTCAGCCAATATGATGGAGAAACAATTTATGAGACTTGGGAAATATTTAAGGAGTTTCTCCAAAAATGTCCTCACCATACTCTGCCAAACTGGTTGATAATTCAAACTATCTATAATGGCCTAGTAGGAACCCTTAGATCAATCATAGATGCTACTGTAAGAGGATCTCTGATGTAACAACCCTTCGATGAGGCTACTCTTTTATTGAGGAGATGTCATCAAATACTTTTCAATGGCTTGCTGATAGAGTGAACCCTAGCAATGTAGACAATTTTCCTGACATGGATGTATTATTGATCTTGACCTTACAAGTAGCGGTTATCTCTAGGAAGATAAATCAATTATGTCTGAATCCAACGCAAGGATCTTCTGTCATAAAAATGAATTCATTTGGAAAGCTGGATGATGTTATTGTGCCTCCCCTATAGTCCATGAATGTTATCAATAATAGGTTTGACAACCCATACTCTGACACATTCAACCTTGGTTGGAAGTCTGCTCAAATTTTAATTAAAATGAAAATAAATTAGTGGTAGAAAACTAACAATGGGGAATTAGTCAAGCTAATTCTGTGGGAAGTTGAAGCCATATCATCTTTCTTTTTAGTTTAGATCTTGGATTTAGCAAGAAAATTCTTTCTAAAAATATTTTTCACTCTTAAAGTGTGGTCACACTACATTTTGTGGTTCTGATACGAGATGTTAGAGTTAGAGGTTATTAAAGTGACAGGTTAAAGCCCTCAATTTAGTTTATTGTTTTAGCCCCAAGGTGAAGGGAATCGAGGGAACTCTAGAGTGAGAGCTGGTATCTTCCCTGCCTAGTTGGTCTTCAGAACTATTCAAACTTTAAATTAGTCAGTGTTATTTATAGTATTTCTAGTAAGGATAAAGAATATACTTGCTCATATTTGACACAACATAATTTGTATACTTTCACAACAGAATTCCTATTCTTATTACTGTTTTGTGATAAGGAGAAAGATATTTTTCAAATTTAGTACTTTTCTTTACATAAACTCAAGTTATCTTCTTAAATTGTTATTGTTCTGTCAATATATCAAAAATACCAAAAAAATTGAATTTTAAATACTGTGAAAATATTTGTAGTTAAGTAATTGTATTTTTATAATAGAAAGTTGTTGTTCAAAAGTGCATATTGTGTATTCTCCCTGTGGGTTCGATATTCAAGTCTTAATAAAAAAAGTATTATATTACTTGATAATGATACGTATACTTGCGTAGTATCCTAATATATATGGGCTCACTCGGCGGTGTTCGACGACGATCGGCGGTGATGCTGAACTACAGCTTCTCCTCAAGGTTTCAAGCTCTCTCTCCAGAATTTAGTCACCCCTCATGAGAGGGATGAGACTCTATTTATAGTGTTATGGGTGCAATTAATGCAAGAATATGAATTATTTTGATCGAACGATCCGAAGAGCTTCCCTTAATCATATGACATTTATTGGACATTTGAGTGCCTTAATGATGTCCGAATTGAGTGATCTTGGGCTCGTTGGATTCGTCTTGTTAAGTCACTCGATTTAAGTATAAACTTGTCATATTCGACAACCTATTGATCTTTCAAATGTGTTCGAAAATCATTTAAGTGTGGTTCAATGACTTTATATGGACTTTATTTGACTCAGATTATGCTAGTTTTCATATCATTATGTCCATCTCATCATATCGGTGAGTCTGACTATAAGTGTGCTGAAATCGGAGCTCTGGATGACTTTTTATTAAGATTTGAATGTTTCATGCTTAAAATATCATCTCGAGATTCGTCCCAGATGATGAAAATTTGTTGGTGGTGTATCAATTGCCTCTTATTTTTGTGCGAGACCATTTTTTATCGTCCGAAAATATCAATATCTGGAGTATTTATGTATATGTATATATATTTCTTACTTAGTATAAGAATAATTTTTATCCTTTCAAAAATAAAAATTTATACCTAGCTTTGTTATTTAACATGTTTTGCTTTATGTGAGAGCGGGGTTCGAATCGAGCCTAAAACAAAATTAATAATATTTTTGTAAAGAAATTTAATGAGATTAAGAAATTTGAAGAGGGCTTCGAATTCCGAAATGAAGATTCATAAAATTTGTCCGGAAGAGGAGGGGTTCGAATCTCGCCTAAAACAAAATAAATAATATTTTTTTAAAGGAATTTGAAGAGATTAAAGGATTTGAAGAGCGCTTCGAATTCCGAAAAGAAGATTAATATAATTTGACCTATTTTTTTGGAATATGAAAAGTTTTATTTATTATTATTTATGAGTATTTAATGCGTGCATTTTTTTTAGATTTTCATAATAATGTGCATTTTTGGCCAAGACATTTTTTGAGCCTATAAATAGAGGTCTCAAGGAGAGGGTAGACGTGTGGCGGTGCATCGTAGCGACACGTTATTGCGGCGCGGCGCGACGCAGAGGTGCTGCGCGACGAAGCGGCACAACGCTACGCAGTGTGATGCAGCGACACGATGCGGCGGGGAAATGCGTTGCTGTAGTGTGACGCGGTGATGTGTTACGCTGTGACAACGAGTTGCAATGGTGCATCGCGGTGGCACAGAGATGCATTGTAGTAGTGCGTTGTGATGGCGTGACGCATTGCGGCGGTGCAACGGGGCGACGCATTGGGGCGTGGCGACACATTGTGAGGTTGCATCGGGGAGATGCATTGCAGCGCAACGACGTGTTGTGACAGTGCGTCGCGACGACGTGCTGACGAAGCATCGTAGTGGCGTAATGTGTTGGATGTCGAATGTCAAGAAAGAGGGTAGGGGTGGTATCCTAAGCTTATTCAAGATTTTTCAGAACAAAATTATTCTGCGCAGTGGTAATGAGTTGCAGTGCAGATTTACGGCAAATAGTTGCAGTGTGGAGTTGCGGTGCCGAGTTACGGTGTCGAGTTGTGGTACCGAGTTGCGGCGCAGAGTTATGGTGTCGAGTTGCGACACAGAGTTGTGGTTCAGTGCTAAGGTGCAGATTTGCGGTGTCGAGTTATGGGGCAGAGTTGCAGTGACGGGTTACGATGTAGAGTTGCGGTGTCGAGTTGCGGTGCAGAGTTGTGGTGCCAAGTTGCGGCACAGAGTTGTGGTGTCGAGTTACGGTGCAGAGTTGAGGTACCGAGCTATGGTGCAGAGTTGTGGTCTGAAGCTACGGTGCAGAGTTGTTGTGTCAAGTTACGGTGCAGAGTTGTGGTCCCGAGCTACGGTGCAGAGTTGCATGACCGAGCTACGTTGCATAGTTGTGGTGTCGAGCTACGGTGCAAAGTTGTGGTCCTGAGTTCCGGTGCAGAGTTGCATGACCGAGCTACGGTGCATAGTTGCAATGTCGAGCTACGATGCAGAGTTGCGGTCCCGAGCTAGGTGCAGAGTTGCGGTCTCGAGCTATGGTGCAGAGTTACGGTGTCGCGCTACGGTGCAGAGTTGCGGTCCCGAGCTACCGTGCAAAGTTGTGATGTCGATTTGCGGTGCAGAGTTGCGGCGTAGAGTTGTGATGTCAAGTTGTAGCACAGAGTTGCGGTACCAAGTTATGGTGCAGATTTGCGGTGCTTAGTTGCGGTGTCGAGTTAAGGCAAATAGAAAAGTCGTCTCCGTCCTGCGTAGTAGATAAGCAACGAGATTTTCTTTCTAGTTGCAGTCTAGTTCGGAGGTGATGAAAAAATATTGTAGTTTTCCAACAACGCTTTGAGGGGAAGATTTTCATTCTTATGTGGTGGCAATATCTGGAGACCTCCTAACAATCATCAGAAATATTTGAATTTTGGGAAGGCGATGCCGACTCTGCTCGAAGATGAGTTCATCTATTGTAGCACTTATGTTGGTATTTGTAGTCTTTTTAGTCATTTGATGTAACATTTATAGATGATGATACTGTATTTCTTTGTATTTTTTTACGTTTCTTCTGAAGCTTTTGTGGTTCAAGCCTTCCGAGGTTGTGCCCCCTTGGACTTATGCCTTATAGGAGTTTGAACCAGTATCTTATGTGGCTTGTAGCCTTCTGAGGTCTTTGAGTAGAGACCCTGTCAATCACTTGCTCTCATGGAGCATTTCTAATGAGGACCCTATCCACTGTTAGCATCCTATCGAGATTTGCCTCCTGAGCTTATCTTCTGGGGCATGGTAGCTTCTCATTGAATCTCGCCTCTTGAGCTTGACTTTCAAGGGCATGGTTGAAAGGAGAATCCAATAAGGATGTAAGACCAGTTCTGAGTCGTATAACCAGAGATGTTCAACAGTATTAACCCGTAATGAACAGAGTCATATGAAATCCACTGATGATGGTTAACCTATCCTATATTGTTGGTCGAAGCTTTTGCTTGACGACCGTAACCTATTATAGAATAAATCGAAGAAAATTCATCAAGGATTTTTTACCTATCCGAGGTTGTATATCAAAGTTTTTGCTTGACGACTGTAGCCTCTAATGAAGAGGTCAAATCAAGTCTCCCTGAGATCGATTAAGCCTAGAATGAGGTGTTAGAGATGTTCTGCGTTTCTCGAGACTATGAAATAGGTCGCAATGGACCTTATATTTTATTGGAAATGTGGTTGTAGTCATACTCAAGAAAATATTTGAGAACTTGTTAGTTGCTGCTTTTGAATCTTTTGCTCTCCTAGCAGAGGTATTTTCCATACAAGCTTGTAAAACAACACATTTATTGGGCCTTGAAGAGATTAGATTTCTGATATAGCTGAAGAGGAACTCTAGTTCGATGAGGAGACACCGAGGAAGCATTTTTTGCAGTAAAGATTGCCCCCCAGTCCAGGATAATTCTCGAAGAATTGTAATCTAAAAAAATATGGGATGACTTCCCCACCACAGTCGTGCCCGGGACGTTGTCATGAACGAACTTCCGAGACTATAGTGAAGGTTGCCCCCTAGCTTGGAAGAATGCTTCTGAGAAGATTTTCAAAACATAAAGGAGGTTCCTTAGTCAGTTAGATGATATACATCATTGGGAAATGAAGTAGGGGATCAATTCCTTAGAGTTGAAGACAATGCTGAACAGGACTTTGTTTCCCATTGACGGCGTCAAACTGATGTGTGCCAGAAAATTCACAGCGGTAGAGTAACAAATTATCATCTTAGCGTTGTACGAGAATTTGCACACACTTAGATGAAAAAGAAAAAAAAAGTGCCTACTCCAGAAGTTTTTACGTGGAAAGCCCGTAAAGGGAAAAATCACAGAGTCTGGCTCAGTTGTGAAAATCCACTATTGATTAATGATTACAGAAACCCCTTATTCCACAGACGGGAAATTGTAACTATATTTTTCAAATTACAACGTTGACTCACAGTGCTGGTTGATGGTGATCGATGACAATTTATGGAGGTCGACGACGATCAGTGATGGTCTTAAGAGGTCGGCGATGGTTGACTACGATTGACAGTGGTCGACGATGGAGGTTGGCGATGGTCGATAAAGGAGGTTGACGGTGTTCGACGACGATTGGTGGTGACGCTGAACTACATCATCTCTTCAATGTCTCAGGCTCTCTCCCCAGAATTCAGCCCCCCTCATGAGAGGGATGGGGCACTATTTTATAGTGTTTTGGGTGTAATTAATGCAGGAATATGAATCATTTTGATCGGACGATCCAGAAAGCTTCCCTTGATCATATGGCATTTAGTGGATATTGAAGTGCCTTAATGATGTTAAAATTGAGTGATATTGGGCTCGTTGGATTCGTCTTGTCGAGCCGCTCGATTCGAGTATAAACTTGTCATATTCGACAACCCTTTGATCATTCAAATATATCCAGAAATTATTTAAGTGTGGTTCAATGACTTGATCTGGGCTTGATTTGACACGGATTGAGCTAGTTTTTATATCATTAGGTCTGTCTCATCATACCGGTTAGTTTGATTATAAGTTTGCTGAAATCAGAGCTCTGGATGACTTTTTATTAAGATTTAAATGTTTCATACTTAAATAGCATCTCGAGATTCATGTCATGCCTTGAGATTCGTGTCAGATGATGAAAATTTGTTGGTGGCGTATCACTAGCAAATGTTACTATGGTGTAGCTCCTATCTATAGCGGATCTTGGCTGCGGATCTTTCAAATGTGATCTCGATGACCCGATGTGCCTTAAGGCGCAAGAATGTATTCACGATATCTCCAACATATCCTTCAAGTCTATTTTCATCAGCTCTCTCAACTCAGTGATCTATTTGGTAACAAACTCTCTGGTACAACCTATTATTTTTTAATAGCGTTGTTCAGATGATAAGGGACTTTTTGAAAGTTTGCGTACACCTCACCTTTCAGAATGTTGAATCCTTTTAGGATGCAGGATCCAATATTTTTCATGAATGCATACAATTTTATAGAAACTTTTTATTGTAGAGAGATTGACAAAGAGAGATAGATGAAAATCTTTTGAGAGAACCTTTTGAAATATATTGAATTTTTTATCTTCGATGGAACGGAGTGTGGGGGGGGAGGGGGAGGGCTCTTTGGAAGTTCCCTGGGTTACTGAGCTGGAAAGATAATAAAGATGGAAAATAATTTCTGAAATGGAGAAAGAAGTAAAGGAGCTTCCAGGGAGAAAAAAAAGAAAGAAGTGTCTCCATTAGGGAGAAAATTAATAAAATGATTTAAGTTGTATATCTTCTACTATATGTCATTATTTCCCAGGTCTTGATAGAAGGCCGTGATGTAGATGTCAGGTATTACTCGTCGTATATCAGACATTGTTAGTACGATGACCATCTTTAATACATTGATGAAAGAAACAAATCCCAATTGTCAGGCATCGTCTGTAAAAAGGTATTGACGGATTTTCTTTAATGCATGAGCCCGATTTAGTGAAATTTTTTAGTAAGAAACTTCAACTACCTCTATTTATGCATAAACTTACAATGTCGATCTTAGTGAATGACTTCTTAAAGTCTGTTAGGGACAGTTTTCGGTTTGTTTTCTTTTTTATACACAATTCTACTTGAGGAATCATTTTTTTTTTTTTTGTTTTTTAGAAACTTTTGTGATACAATGTTGTTTTTTTCAACTTGAGCTCTTATAATATAAAAGTAGTAAAAAAAAAATATTTTTTTTGACTTTTTGAGAAGGAAATAAACTTACGATAACTATCGTAATTTTATGAACGGGGACAATATCCCCAGGAGGATTTAGGCGAGCAGCTTCGACGCCTTCGGCTGATATCCGATCCCAATACGTGCAACATAAGAATACTTTCAAAGAATTCAATCCTATCCATGCAAAATTCTTTTAATTTGGCACACTATTCATTTCTTTTGATTTGACACCAGAACTGCATGGTTTTGCTGGCCGCATCGAGCCAAAACCGAACCTGCCGGCCAGTGGGCAGACATGGCATCTAACGCCGTCAATTACGACGCATTGACGGTTTCTCATCCACAGATCAGTGGGCCCCTTCAGTCTGCATAGCGCCGTCACCACACAAAACGAAAAATACGTCGCGCCCTGCGCCATACCCCACGTGTTGCGGCGAGAAAAGCGAGCGACATTGCTGCAGAAGAAGATTTTTTGAGGTAAAGTTGGAGCTTGTAGAGTGCTCGTGGGAGATTTGGGCTTCGTTCTCGTGCTCGGTCTCGCCTCGAGAGGAAACGGAAGCGAATTCGGCATGTTTCGACTTCGAGTATTGATGAGGTGAAGTTAATAGGAGAGAGAGAGAGAACAGAACGGCATATGAGAAGGCGGAGCTTGGTTTGGTTATGAAGCAGAGAGGAGGAAAGGGGAGCTGAAATCGTGGGAGATCTCAGAGCAAGGTGGCTTTTGGCTTCTTGCTTTATTGAGTTTGGAATTTTATGGTCTTGCTGAACGTTTGCGAAGGATGGTGGGAGATGCTTTGTACGAGGAGCTATGGAGGGCTTGCGCGGGGCCTTTGGTCGAGATACCTCGCGTTGGAGAGAGGGTTTATTATTTTTCTCAAGGTCACATGGAGCAGGTGAGGAGTTTTTCTCTTTATCCATTCTTATCCTCTTATCTTTTCTGTGTACAATACGGGTTCTGATGGAATACTGCGTTTTATTTGGGGGTTTTCATGGGGATGTGTAGTTAGAAGCATCGACTAATCAGGAGCTGGATGAGCGGATTCCACTCTTCAATCTTCCCTCCGGAAGATCTAAAATTCTTTGTCGCGTTATAAACGTAGAGCTCAGGGTAAGATTTCTTTCTTCTCTGCTTTCCTGTTCTTAATTCCTATTCTTTAAGTTTATATTGATTTTGCAAGTTTTTAATTTCTTTAATTTCGATTTGTAATAGGCTGAGCATGAAACAGACGAAGTTTATGCACAGATCACTTTGCTTCCGGAGGCAGATGTAAGTTTCTAGCCGATATTTTGAATCTTTGGCTTTGTTTGTTGTTTTGTATACTCGCTGATTATGATTTATGAATCTGTTGAAGAGAAAATGAACTCGTTTTCCTTAATTTATACAGCAAAGCGAGCTGAGTACAGCCGATCCTTGTCTCCCAGAGCTACAGAGGCCGGTGGTTAATTCGTTTTCCAAGATTTTAACGGCCTCAGATACAAGTACGCATGGGGGGTTTTCAGTTCTCCGCCGCCATGCCAACGAGTGCCTTCCCACACTGGTTCGTTCTTTCCCCCTCCCTTTTTTTTTTTTTCTTTCAGAATTCATATTATCATTTCCTGTTTGTATGCTCGTCTGTTTCGCTTAATCTTTTATCATTTATTTTTTTCGTAATCAGGATATGTCGCAGCCAACTCCAACCCAGGAGCTGTGTGCCAAAGACCTTCATGGCTATGAATGGCGATTCAAGCACATTTTTAGAGGTAATATATAGAAGATTTTGATATGGGGATATGATTGGTGTAGATTGGCGCGGATTTGGTGGTGTTGGGGTGAATACCACTCATGCGCACATGTGAATTCCACACATGATATTTGCTCGGGCTATGGGAGCATGTTTCACCCAAAAATGACTTTTTTTTTTTTAATATTTTTTTTCCGGTTATTTCTTGTTTCTTATTATTTTCTGATCACAGGGCAACCTCGAAGGCATTTGCTCACTACTGGATGGAGTACCTTTGTCACTTCCAAGAGATTAGTGGCTGGGGATGCATTTGTTTTCTTAAGGTACTAAATTCAAAGATCATATGTGTTTGCCATGCCTTGTGCCATGAGATAAATTGCTGAATATTTGATTATTTGCTATGGTTTTAAATTCTACATCTCACTGCAAACAAAATTAGCATTTTTTCAATTTATTGAGCTGTGGAACATGTATTTGTGAGTGCCACCATCAAACCTTTGGGAATTTGACGGAAGGGAAAAAGCTGAGGATTTGTTGTGAATTTTTATTTTTAGATGAGAATTTAAAGATGGAGAAGGGTGGGTATTAGTTTTGTAAATAGGAAAGATTTATGTAGTTTTGCTGCTAAAGCTTTATATTTTGTGAGTTGTACTCCAAAGTAACGGTGATATAATTTGTGTAGAGGAGAGAATGGAGAGTTACGCGTTGGTGTTAAGCGCGCTTCTTGTCAGCAGAGCACAATTCCATCATCTGTGATCTCGTGTCAAAGCATGCATCTAGGAGTGCTTGCCACTGCATCTCATGCTGTGACGACTCAAACATTGTTCACTGTTTGCTACAAACCAAGGTTGAAATTTTTTCTTCTTAGATTTTTCTAAATTTGATTTGGAGTTTGCGTTTCTCTTTAAATGTACTGAAGTTAAATTTATTTTGGTTAATCAGAATTAGTCAGTTCATTGTTGGCGTGAACAAATATTTGGAAGCTATCAATAACAAGTTTTCTGTGGGGATGCGATTCATGATGAGATTTGAGGGAGAAGATACACCTGAAAAGAGGTAAATTTGATCATTGCTTCAGGTTTTTTGGTAACTTTATGTTTTATATTTTCCTATAAATCAAGAAATTTAGTGATTTAGCTTCATTCCTTTTATCTTAGGTACAATGGAACTATTGTTGGTGTTGGAGATATGTCTTCTCAGTGGGAAGGTTCGAAGTGGAGACAGCTAAAGGTAAGATCATAATCTCTTTCCACCTTATTATTCTTATTTCTATATACATTTTTTTCTTATGTATGCTGGAGATTTCTCATATATTTTTTCCCTGCAGGTTCAATGGGACGAACCAACCAATATTCAGCGACCTAACAGGGTTTCTCCATGGGAAATTGAGCCTTACAATCCCTTAGCGTCTAATGTCAGCGCACCACCGCCTTTGTGTACTAAGAGCAAAAGGCCCAGGCCATCTTTTGACCTCACAGACCCTTCACCTTCAGGTTGTAGAGACGTAGTAAACTAATTTTATCTTTTGTTAATTAAGATATCATGGAAGGTCAAATTTTAATTTTTATGCTTTGTTTTTGGATTGCAGATGCCTCTTCACCTTTCTGGTACTCAGCAGCTGCTCGCACATGTGATTTGGGTCCTTTATCTACTCCAGTTATATGGCCACCAAGAACAAAGGCTGCTGATAAGGGAAACAACACGATCAAAACACCAAATTTTAACAGCTGTGATAGATGGTTGAAGGAGCAGCCTTCTTCCTTCATTGCTTCAACATCTTCGTATAATGACGCCTCTCTGAAGCTATTTCAGGATGCAGCTCTGGAGACCAAGGTTACCTTTCCCAATACACACTCAATAACAAGTCAAATACTTGAGGATCCAGCCAAAAAAATGTCTTCGGGCACGGATGAATCAAAGAAATCTGAAAATTGCTCTGCCTACCGCTTATTTGGAATCAATTTGGTTAATCTCGTCAATTCTTCAGCATCTTCGACCAACAAGAAAACTGAAGCTGCAGTTATTGAGCATCCTCAAGTTCATGTAACTTCTATTGAGGAGTCAGATCAGCTTTCTGAACTATCAAAAAGTTCGAAGAGTTCAAAACTGGCTGTTCAGGTTTCTCAAAAGGAGATCCAGAGCAGAACGAGCAGTTCCACCAGAAACCGTATTAAGGTAAAATTCAGCCCATAAGCATTTGTATCCTAAGTTATTTGTGATATTCCTGACGTGTGGATTTCAAATGTTGGAGGTTCACATGCATGGAGTTGCAGTAGGCAGAGCTGTAGACCTCATGCATTTGGGAGGGTATGATGAGCTGATATCAGGGCTGGAAAAGATGTTTGAGATCAGTGGAGAGCTTTGCCAGAGAGATAAATGGGCTCTGGTGTTCACTGATGATGAGGGCGATATGATGCTTGTTGGTGATGATCCTTGGCCGTAAGTTTCCTCGAACTTACGCCCTCCTATCTGTTCGATAGTCTTGCCTGTTGTGACTCAATTTATTACTCCTGCAGGGAATTCTGTGACATGGTGAGGAAGATATACATATATCCAAGTGAGGAGGTGAAGAAACTGAATCCTAGCAAATTTCCTGAACCACCGCCTAATAATTTGAAGATGAATCAGGAGAGCGTAATTCTTCCACCTCTCTCTTCAAGACCTGGAATCTAGCTGAAAGAGAATCTTCCCAGCCTGGTATATTTCATGTTCATCTGTCTTCATCTTCGTTTTTTTTAACTGAAGATGGGTTCAAGTTTTAAGTGCTTTGAAGCAGAGTAATGTAGCAGCAACATCAGCTGCTTTGGAGCTCAAGTTTTTTTCCCCCCTTTTTGAAAAATTGAGTTTTGTGTTGTTAGATTATGATAACTTTTTTTTTGGGTTTATTAAGCATTAGTAAACCATTAACATTTCCATTAGTTTTTTGTTTTTTTTTTTCTTCAATTACAACTTTCAGAGCCATCTTATTTTGTACATATGTGATGTTGATATGAATAAAAAATCAGTGTTGGTTGTTCTGCGTCATTGTTTGTACTGGCCTGGTGTTTCTATTTTTCTTAATGCCTATTCCGTGACCTCTTCATTGTCTTCTAGCTTTTTCTGTGCTCCTTTGGAACTCTTGCCATTGGAATCATTGATTTTTTACTAACCATTTGTTAAAGAGGCAAAAAAATCCTGTTTTTGCATGGACTAGAGATAAAATGGATATTTTTCTAATAAAATTATAACTCAAGAGAATTTTTTTTTTGGTATTGTTGCATATCTTCCATCTAAATTCAAATATTCCTTGGTATAATATCTCACAGAAATTGTTATTTGTTTTTCTAGTATTGTTCAAAAAAATTATAATCCTGTTTTATGGAGTAAAAAAATTGACTGGAACAGTAAATAGGAGTGTCAATTGGGCTTGCAAGTTCAATTTTAGGAATGGTTTAAAAATTCTAACTCGAACTTGGTTTGCCTTTCAACTTGATTGACTTGAATTATGTTCATGTAATGTATCTCATGTTCGGGCAAAATTCTATTTACGAGTTAAATTTGTATTGATTTCGGGTTAGCAGGTTGAATTTGGGAGCTTGGCAAGTCAACTCGAATTTGAACCATGAAATGAAACATGTTGGGAATTTTTATACGAACATATTCAATTAACATGTCGGGTCCATTTTTGAAATTTTAAATAATTAGAGATTTTTTATTTTAAAAAATAGAATTTTAACTCAAATGTTTTGATTAATTGAAAATAAAGAATTTATTCGGTATGGATTTTAAAATGTATAGATTTATTTAGCTTAAATGTAGCACATAAACAATCAATCAATTATCAAATTATACTCGTTCAAAAGTAATTATATCATAGAGTCAAACAAGATAAAATTTTTATTACAATAGTATTTTTTTTTATCCCCAAGCACAATAGCTGAAGCTGGATATGATATTAACAAACATATTGGCTTCTTAAGTCGGAAGAAATTAAAGCATTTGACCTCCAAAAAATTCTTGTCAATAGTTTCCAAAATCCTGAAAAGAAACAAGAGAAGATGATGTAAAAGACCACGCATGAAAAAGCTTCATAACAAAAGAAAATGATTATTGAATTGATCAAGTCAGTATGAATAACTTGCTTATTAGCTTTTTTTTTATTTTCTTTTATGCTTTACTGGTAACCGTTTCCAATAACTGATTTGGAGAAAAGATAAAAATCAAGCCTATTATTTTATTAATAAAAAATTTGATTATAAAGATTTGAAGTAAAGAAACTTATAGAAAAGACACAACAAACTATAAGTGAAATGATAAAAATTGGAACTAAGAAAAGAAGGCAACTTTAACCTCATATAATATGTGTGCTTGGTCATCAAGAACACATTGCCCAAGATAAGGAGACGCCATGATGGTAGCATCATTAAAAATGGTCATTGATTGTGGTAGTGCCAACAAACATAATGAAAGATGGATTGTCATAGCGAATAGAAGGATATCTCTATCTAGTAAGTACAAAGTTCATGGCTACAAATAAAAAAGAAGAATGGTTGCAGATGGCAGGAAGAGTAGCCAGATAGTCGAGCATGTGGAAATATCATCCCAATGGATTAATTCCAGAAATCCAAAATAATAGCTCATGAATCATTTGATATTATATCAGCTGGTTATATATGTTCGAAAATTGGTTGAGTCTCAATGATAGTATCTAGACATTAATATAACTCGAACAAAAATCAAGAGATCCAACACGATCCAACAACTATTGTAGCTTAAGAAAATACATGTGATCTCCAAGGAATTGGGTGAGAACTCCAAAATCAAAATTTTATATGAATTCATTAGAACAAAAGATAAAAATTTTGCCAATGGTAGAAGCATAATTAAAAGTAAAAGCTATGTATAATAAATGGAATCATCACCTTTGTTGTTGTTGTTTTTTTTTATTTTTTCAAAAGGATCACAAAAATATAAAAATATACCAAAATGTCACAAATTGTTCATTGATTACTCGAGACCATTTAAGATATTTTTTCCTAAATTTCCTAATAAAGTTCTGTATATTTAAATGTATAAATTTTATTTTCCTTGATTTTTCATTAAAATAGTTACAATAAATAAAATAAAAATCATAAAAATGAAAATTTGTTTCTCCGAGTTCTCTAAACTTAGAGGGACTAAAAAAAAATATAAAAAGTAGTTTTTGAAACTAAATTGTATTTTTATTTAATTAATCACTAAAATCAATAAGTAATTATAGTATTCAAATATAACTCAAAAAGAATCATGAAATTTGGTCCAACTGGTTCTCTAATTTACGTGAACCTCTAATAATTTTCCTAAGGACAGAAAATTCACTTTGATTAATTAAATAAATTAATATTAATATTAAAAATTCCTATTTTTGAGTAATATTAAAAATTCCTATTTTTGAGTAAAATAATTATTAAAAATAAAATAAAAATCAGAAATCTTAATTTTACCTTTGATATTTTAATTAACCAATGAGAGGTACCAAAAAAATTTTAAAGTCATTTAAGTTGAATTTAGTGATTTATGAAGTGGGGATTTTGATGACCTAATTAAAATTTAGGCTAAGTTAAAGGGTAAATGGGTAATATAAATCATAATGAACCTTCTTAGATGTTTGAAACATAAAGGTTTAAGAGGTGGAAACCAACTCACCACTTTTCTATAACAATGATAAAATTGCAATTTTCTTAAATTATTATGACTTGGAAAGTCAACCTGACTGGATGATCCTAAGGTTGTGAGCTTGAGCTATGGAGTGATAACTTACTCATTTGAAGCCCCCATATTGATGATTAATGCAATCCTTCAATGAGAATTAAATCCACTTAATTCAATATCTTTGATTATTGCAAATTTTTCCTGACAATTTTATTTAAGGGGTTAGTAGTGAATTAAGCCTGATTTAAATTTGCTTAATGAGGTTAAGAAAAGAGAAACTAAATTAATCACTGATATCTCTAAAACACTATAAACCTCGCTTTAATCACGATCACAATATCCTTAATAATTTAAGCTTGCCCTTATGGGCACCCACTCACATAACTCTTATATCGGACGTCAAGTGAATATCTAAGTACCCCGCTCATAGGATAATCAAAACATCAAGGTTCATTGAGCAAAAGACAAATTAATTACCATTGGATATAAATTTAGCTTTATGTGAATAATTGAACAACATAATAAGTTCAAATGAACTCGAAATGGTTCAAAGTGTTTTAAAAGTTATTTAGGGTCATGCCCCGAATACTTTTATAATCTTTTGAATATTTTGAAGAACAATTGAACTTATTATTCTTTGTTCAAGAAAATAATCCTTAAAACTTTTAAGGACCCACTGAGTTTTGCCTTGGGACCTGATAATTCACCTAAATCAATAAAAATGCCCTACACTACTTATCGTACATTAATTGACCTAGTGCTCAAGAATTTAGGTTTTCTCTAAGATATTTAAATACTTGTGAGAAATTGGAGATATTTTTTTTTGCCACATATGAATCATCGGGCTTGTGTAAGTCTGAGGTCTAGGTGATTGCGGCGATGACGATAATGCTAATGTGTGCTAAACAAGGGATACGAAGTGGGATTTAGAATAGTATCTACTACCTCAAGGACCTTCAATAAGGAGAGGGGATAAGGACTGATTATACTATCCACTGACTCTTGATGAGATTGTTGCCTCCGGCACTCTTAGATTTCATGCAGTCCTAGCTCGATCAAAGTAATTAACCTGTGGGTCATACTACTTTACAAAGTACTTACAAAAATAAAATTTTTTTTGCCTGCTAAACTAAATTCTATATGCATGAAAATTAAATTAAAAATAAAAACTTATTAAATTCCACGGTTAATCACTTGGATCGAGGTTAGGACTGCCCTCCATAGATTATATGGTTGGTAGTTCTTTCTCAAGGTTGGGAAGCACACAGTCCAACCCTGAGCCCCTACCTTTACCAATGTCTTACATTTTGTTCTGATATTCCATATATGATTATGGGTTTTTTTTTACTTTCTCGTGTTTTACTATAACTCATTTTCTGACTTTTCCCATATCGGATGCTCTTGTTTACTTTCCTGTAAATTAGTCAAATTTTCTGCAAATATATTACGCTTTATGATTTTAACCATGCAGCGGTACCAAATGCTCAGGTACACATGTATATTTTATGTACTGCAATTTTTCTATTTACCTTACAACATTTTCTACCTGTATTTTTATGTAACCACGGTTGCTAATGAGAGTTCTTTGGTTTAAATGAGTTTAACAACTCGTTTAAACCAAGTAAATTCAAGAGAAAATAGAGGTATCAGAATGAGGGAACTATAGGATCCTAACTAGTGTTGCTCTAGTTAAATTGAAATCCCCACTTAAAGGACACTTGAATAAGAATAATAACAAAACCTATCACATACACTACAAGTTGTAAAACCTTAAATCTTGGAACTGTTGCTTCAAAGAGGAGTTTGGGGCTAATTTTGTGGGCAACATGACAAGAATGTATAGAAAAACAACTTCAAGAGAGCAGACGGATCTACAACAACAAACATTTCCTTAGAATTAAATAAAAAACCTTAGAATTTTGAGGTAGCTCGTCTAGTACGACATAAATCCTCAACTTATCTTTAGGCATTTGCACAGTCATGTTGTGCAATTTAAGTCATAACTCGCTTTAGACTCCAAGGTCGTCATTCATTATGACATAAACCCTCATATCTTCCAAGATATTTTTATGATTGTACCATGCAAGTGTAAGCCCTAAATAAAAAAATTGATAGTAAGAAACATCTAATAAAATTTTCTCAAAATTGAAGCCAACCCATATGATAACTTGGGAAGTCACAGAGGTTCTCCTCAGGATTCGTGACATCCTTTAGTTTTATCCCTTTGGATTCCAAAAAAAAATGTTCCTGTTTTATCTTGTCCATTTGATGTTCCTTTGTTTGACCTTTAAAACCCTAAACTTTGAGATTCTTGAAGGCAATACCTCCTTATTTAAATTGAGAGTTTTCTTACGCGATTTTGATTTTCTAAGATGTAATTATTAACTATAGGGGATTTTTTCCCTTATAGGAAACTTTGGAACCCAACTTAATATAAACCTTATCTAATCTTTCTATTAGATAGGGGAATTTGTCTGTGAACATAAAAGATTTCACAGACCAGGATAGATGTCATAAATTCTTTATTTTATTTAATTGAGCATCATTATCAAGTAATATTTCTATTCCCCATGATAGATGCATGGCTTATAGAATTGTGCTCGTTTATTTAAACTATCATATATATGAGATCGGTTTGATCTCGTATTATCAAAAATTAAAATACTAATTTTTAAATATATATATATATATATATAATATTTTCCCGTGTTGACGATTGACAACAACATTAATAGTAATAGCGAAGGGATGAATATTAGAAAAATACATGCTTTTCATCAGTTGAGACCACAAAGAAACACCTTCCTAAACCGCAGCTAAAGCTTCAATGAAGCTAATTTTCATAGAACCTTTAATGCTTCTGAACCCCAAACCACTAGAAGATGTTGGCTTGCATAGTTTACACCAACTCTTCCAATGAATTTTATATTCTTTACCATCCCACAAGTAATTATTAAACATATTTTCCATCCTCTTGCCAATAATAGTAGGAATTTTTCATAACTTGCAGAGTATATAATGGTATAGATGTAAGAATACTCTTTAAAAGAGTAATTTTACCTCCAGAAGAAAGAATACAATTATCTTTAGAAAGACTTCTCTTCCAAATTTTATCCATCATTTTATCAAACAAATGATTTCTTCTTTTGCTTTTATCAAGTAAAAACCAAAAGAGACGAAGATTAAGAGTTTATAATCTTGTTCACATTGTGCAAAGGTGGTGATTAAGGCCCCAAAGTCTAAAATTACCACTTTACCTTTGGGGCACTTCACCTCATAACTCATTAAACACAACTCAAATGACTTTGAGGGTTTAAAGTGTCATATCCATGAGGTAATTATAATGTTAGAGGAGAACATGTGAACCTCTCAAAATTTTAATTTAATTTTTTAATTTAATTAAAGATAATTATTTAAATTTAGAAAATAGGATTTTCAAAAGTTGATTTGTTTAACTTTTCAAAATGAAGTTTTTATTTATGAGAAAATGATTAAAGATTTTCTTATGTCAGAGAAATACTTAAGCAAAATTTCATGGTCTTTTGAATTAATTTATTATAATTATTTTAATGGGAGAATAAGAAAAATTCACTTTTAAGCCTTTAAAAATTATTTTTAATTCATGGAAAATTAGGAAAAATTTTTCAAAGGATTCTAAGTGATCAGGGAGCAATTTGGCACATTTTGAAGTATTTTAGTGTTTTTGAGATTTTTAATTATTTTACTTATTTTAAATTTAAAAGAAGACTAAAAAATCAAGTACTTTACCAAAATAACTTTTATTTTTTTAAGTGGCCCTGATCACAAGAAACTCAAAAAACCAATTTTCAAAATTTTTTCAAGTGTATTTAATTTATTATAATTATTTTTGTATAAAAATACAAGGTTCCTTAGATAATCCATTTTAATACTTGAACTTAATCAAATAACTTTCAAATTTTTACAGTGAATAAATATGATTTTTATGAACAATGCGGGATTGATTTTGTTAATTTTTTATAAGTATATAATTTATAAAAATTAATACAAGATATTCATATTTAATTAAATATAGAAATTTGTAGGATAATTCAAAGCATCGTGATATTTTTTCTAGAATTATTTAACTATGGGAAACCTATTAAAATTATTCCCATAATTTTCCAAATGATATTTTGATTTATATAATTAAAATAGCTAAAATGGTCACCTTAGCTTGAAAATTAGTGACAGGAGCATAAGAATGTTCTCTGACCTAGGAAAAATCAGAAGTCATAGTCTCTGTCATGAGAAACAAACCCTCAAAATTTTAAGCCATGGTGAGCAATGTTTATTCATGGATAATTAAAAGACCACAGAGAGTATTTAATTCATTAAAAATCAAGGAGTAAGAAAATAATTTTTATTTTTAGTCCACATTATTCTCCTATGTCCACATTGCAAGAGGGTATTTTTCTTTTATTTTTATGATTTTTCTAGAGAATGATATGAATTTTTGAAGTTTAAGCATTTATTTTTCTAGAGAATATGATTTTTCTAGAGAATGATATGAATTTTTGAAGTTTAAGCATTTAAAATAATTCAAAAATCCCTATTTTTCTATTTATCCAATGCGGCGCCAACTCATCTTACGACAGCTCCGAACTCACACGCGGCGCGCTCTCATTTGGCAATGCCATCCACTTCAGCTGCTACACGGCCCACAGTTCATGCACTATCAGCTCGTCCGACTTGATCTCCTCCGTTGGTTGGATACATGTGCAATCGGACGGCTCTCCATTATCGTCCCTAATTGACTTAACCCGTAAGACGTTCACACTAAAACCTTAAGATCTCGAGCTAGACTCTATATGGTTAATCAAGTATGCAATCAAGTCATTACAAATGGAGAATCAAAATAAGCTAGGATTAGGGTTGAGGTTCAATATCTTTGTCTGAGAAGGGAGGCCTCAATCAAATGGTTGTGGTAGCTTCAATTGGACCCAACGAACCTCTGGATGAAGTCTCAAGCCTTGGTGAATTGTCTAGGTATGAATTTGATCAAGCTCAATTTCATGTATTGGTCTATAGCTGGTTAGAGGCTGTTTGAGAGGGGGCTTTTGTGGGGAATCAACTTCTTTCACTGTGAGGATGGTGTGTGCACAATTAATTGGAGTTTGGTTCACTGTGGAGGTGTAGAGAGATTTATCCTGGTTTTGGGGAAAATTTCTGTGAAGAAATTGGCTCTGTAGTGTGGCTATCAGTGGTTGAGAGCAAGGGGATTACACTTGGGATGGCTTAGAGAAGCTCTGGTGAGATTTTGGTAGAGTTTCCTTAAAATTCCAAGAACTATCTTCCTTGGCGTGGAGAGTGGCCGTGGAGAGCTTCATTTAAAGCCATGGCTGTCTGGTGGAGCTCAGGGCTTGGAGTTGGGTGTTAAAGCTTGTTGAGGTGGAGGGAAGGAAAGCTCTAATGTCCAATGGGAGTGAGCCAAGTCATGGAAGTTCAATTTTGGGTTTTTGTCATTTAGGGCTCCCTTAGGGTGGCTATTTTCGATGGCTGAGGAGGTGGTTGGCCAGAGTATGGCACTTCTTGGCTCAGGGAGGCCAGGGAGTTGCTAATGATGATTAACTCCTAAGGGTAAGTGATGATGAAGGAGATATTTCAAGTTTAGGCCAATATGGGGTGAAATCCCTTAAATTAAGGGACTGTTGGTCCATATCTCATCTTGGCTGGTCTAGGTGGGTTTAGCCTGGTCCATAGGGTGTATTTGGTGGCTGTGGAGTCATTAATTTGTTGGCTTATACACGATTAAGTTAATTTTTGTGCATGGGTTTAACTTGGGTCCAAATGGCTAAAAGTTGGGATTGGGTTTCGCTAGCCATGATTTTGAGCCCAATTAATTGATCAACATTGTGTAGATACATTGTGTAGTGAGCCCAATTAATTGATCAACATTGTGTAGATGATTGTCATGAAGATTTTTGGTAAAGGATTGAAGTAATTTTAAGGTCAATTGGGAGCTCAATTTGAAGGATTTTGGGATTTTGGTCAATTTGGGCATGTTGGACTAGACTTGGGTCTAGGTTGGGCTAAGTCCAAATTGATGGTTGAAAATGGTCTATAGGAATATCATGAAGAATTTTCAACACAAATTGGGTGTGAATTTTGTAGTTAGGACATTCAATCTGGTGGAATTTGGAGACATAGCCAATTTAGGGCAAATTTGGAGACTTTCAGACTTGGGTTAAAATTAAGTGAAATTGAGGCTTGTCCAAGGTCAATTGAAGGTCCAATTGGATGTGTAGGATTGTTATGAAGAGTTTAAGATTCAAATTGGGGCAAATTGAGTCGGCTATGTGGTTCAGTTAGGTAAGATTAGGTCATAGGGCCAAAATTGGTGTTTTAGTTCATTTTTCTCTCTTTTATTTTAAAGGGAGTCGTCAGCCTGTCGATCGTTGTATACTTCCCTTTTCCAAATAAGTCTCTTTCGGGTCATGTTGATGGCCTGAAGAAGAGGGGAACCGAAAAAGATGGATATACGATAAAATGACAGACAAGAGAAAACACAAAACGTGGAGAGATTACGTACGGTAGACCTCGCAAGGATAGGTTAAGAGTGTCCACCCAAACAAGATCGGGCAAAAGCACCTTAAATTGATATCTGCAAAAGAATACATACATAGGCTACCCATAACCAGAGATTCAGGTGTAGGTCCCTGTTCTGGGGCCATGAGTGCTCCTAAGGGGACGCATCCCACTTAGTTAATTAAATTTTAAGGGTTGCCCAAGAAAACTTTTGATCGAAAGAGGTTTTACTTACCTGAAAAATGACAACTAGCACGGGGTCGTCAAGGAAGGTTATCTCGCAAGGGGAATGTCCCGATGCTTCAAAGCTCTTGCTAAACCACGGGGCGAGAAGTGACTCTCTCGTGGTCCCCATATAGATAGCGTACTCATCAGCATACAGAACCTACGAAATAACTGTACCATCCCAACGGGAAGTCTCAATAGTCAAAGCACATTCGAACCGTAAGGGCAGAGGACAAATCGTCGTATCCCGAACGGGCAGCAGCTCATCAGTCGTCAGGCCGCCGGGATGATTCCAATGAAGGAAAAAGAAGAGACAAGGCTCAATGAAGGTGGGCAAAAAGTAAGTAAGAGTGGTCCTAAGAGGTAGAGGTAACTGGGTCGGGGTACCACAGACCCGTCATCCCAAGCCACTAGGACCCTAGGTCTACCTGGTCGTGAAGGTAATCGACCCAACACAACCTGGGATCCCCGGTCAGCAATCCCTGAATTGCGTCGTCCACGGGAACTCCAGTAGCCCTAAGGTCAAAAGAACGAAACTCTATCCTATGACTATCGACTGGAACTTCAAGAGGTGGGACTTATACCTGCCGAAGTGTTCATGTCGAAGTGGCAAGAATGCCTCAAGAAAGAAAGAGAAGTAGAGGTTCATCTACAAAGCTGGAAACTCTCCCAACAAAAGGACTTATACCCTGTCTAGGTCGGGGAGCCTTCTAACATCCTAGGCGCACTAGACAACCACCTATAAAGGGTATGTTGTATGTTGGGCCAGTCAGAGTTGGGCCAGTCAGATTGAAGAAGCACGGGGACTCCTCCTCGGGACATGCAAATATTAATGCAGTTATCTAGAGTGATCCTTAAGTACTGTGGAAGCCCTATTAATATATGCAGGAAAGTAAATGTTGCAATTTTTAAATCCTGAATATTTTAATCCTAAATTTTAATTATCTTGAATATTTTATTTAAGATTTTTTTTAAGTAGAAAAATTAGGAATTTAAATCCTAATGAGCTTATGTTGCATCGTGAGATCCCAGATACACAAAAAGAAACAATATAAAACGCTCCAACATGCAAAGGCACACGAGAAGAGAAAGAGAAAGAAAACACTACAAAAGAGTATATAAACAGACCAAATATCGCTGGACCGACAACATAATCTAATGAAGGCAGTAAAAGCGGTCGGACTCCGCATATACATGTCCGGTCCTAAGTCTATACAATAATGTAAAATTCGGACTTAAGGTACGGGACACGAGCTGCTGCTCCTGGCCCTCGTCACATGGTTCGACGCATCATCCGCCTCGAAACCTGTGCCCTTACCTTATTTCCAATACAGACTCTCCAAGGACTCTATCAAATACATTTGAAAAATAAAGACTCGACCTGTAGAAAACAAATGTTAGTAGACACGTCATGCATCACAAAATAACAAGTCGTGCCTTATAATTGGGGGAGTTAAAGAGCACCTGCAAGCAAATGATTAGAAATCATTACATGCTCCCCCATAATAGCCCCGTGTGAGTGTGTATAAGTAGGCACAACACCTGTAGAAGATCGTCCTAACATACTATCACATATAAGAGAACATGCAAACACACCGAAAAAGCAGGAAGGTGACACATGGCTAGCACAAAACAATGCATCACACAACAATAGCCAGAGTTGTCAAAAAATACTACCTAGCACCGTAAGCCCTAACCTAGCACACCATCTAACGAAAAGTGTGTCAACCTAATATCTGAGTGTGGGGCGAGTATGTGTATGGTATGACTTCTGACCGGGTCATCTGACCGGCCCCATCCTAAGGATCCAATAGATCTAAAAGGTGTCATGAAAGGAGGTGGCACAAGTTAGATCCATTGGATTCTTAGCACATTCATATTCATGTCAATCTCGATGACTTAACTCGCATTGCACATCGGGGTCGACCCGACAAGCAATGCTCGTTAAGGCATCACGACCAACACGAGAGTCGCTCTCTTAATGGGTCTGGCTCACTATCCATATGAACATGCAAATTCAAATGAACAATCAAAGTATATAAGGGATGAGTGTACCATGGGGCAGGGACTCGAACAGAGGTGGGTGTACAGTAGTGACAGCGGACCAAAGGGGTATACCAAAGCGGCGGTGACCCAAAGGGGTATACTGAAGCGGCCGTGACCCAATGAGCTGGGCATGCCATGATGGCAGCGGCCCGATGAAGGTACATGTCGTGGTGGCAGTGGTTTCGAGAGGTGTGTCGATAGGGTAGTGACCTGTAAAGGGTAGGCGTGTCATGATGGCAAAGGCCCGAAGAGAATGTGCAACCTCAGTATATGACCAAATCATGCAGACAGACAAATGCAGAGTAGGATGCAGTGATGCGACCATACATATACACTACAATATGTAAAAATGTAAACACGCATGCAAGCTAGTATGATGGTGCAAATAGTCGGTCAACCGGATTAAGACATCCGGTCTAGCTAAAGTGTCATGCCAACCGGCTCGAAAGAGCCAAATGAAATGAAGTGAAAAGCTCGCCCGGGCTGGGACGACCGGTTGAGGCAAAGCTAAAAGTTCGTCGGGCCAGGGTGACAAGTCGAGGTGAAGTCAAATGCTCGTCGGGCCGGGGCAGCCCTTCGAAGTGAAGTGAGAAGCTCGCCGGGCCGGGGCGGCAGGTCGAGATGAAGTGAAATGCTCGTCGAGCCGGGGTGGCCAGTCAGAGCGAAGTGAGAAACTCACCGGGTCGGGGTGGTTGATCGAGGTGAAGTGAAATGCTCGTCAGGCCCGGGTGGCCGGTCGGAGTGGAGTGAGAAACTCGTCAAGCCGGGGCGGCCGGTCGAGGTGAAGCGAAATGCTCGCTGGGCCCGGGTGGCCAGTCGGAGCGAAGTGAGAAACTCGTCGGGCCGAGGCGGCCGGTCGGAGCGAAGTGATAAGCTCGCCAGGCCGGGGCAGCCGATCGAGGTGAAGGGTGATGTGCTCGTCGGGCCCGGGTGGCCGGTTGGAGCGAAGTGAGAAACTCACCAGGCCGTGGCGGCCAATCGAGGTGAAGTGAAATGCTCGCCGGGCCCAGATGGCCTGTCGGAGCGGAGTGAGAAACTCGCCAGGCCGGGGCGGCCGGTCGAGGTGAACTGAAATGCTCGTCGGGCCCGGGTGGCCGGTTGGAGCGAAGTGAGAAACTTGCCAGGCCGGGGTGGCCGGTCGGAGCGAAGTGAGAAGCTCATCAGGCCGGGGCGGCCGGTCGAGGTAAAGTGAAATGCTCGTCGGGCCTGGGTGGCCGATCTGAGCGAATTGAGAAACTTGTCGGGTCGGGGCGGCCGGTCGAGGTGAAGTGAAATGCTCATGAAATGCAAAATGCAACATGCAAATGTTCACATGCAATAAGGAGTCATCCCCATGCTAACGACCTCCCCGGAAAAGCTAGGGTCAACATATAAAAAAATAACGATTGCCACATTTGCTTTGGCCAGGCTGGTGAGGAACTTCTCCCCGGATCTCCAAGGGGGAGGTTCTCCGCCTTGTCGTGAAATGGACTAGTGACGACGATTTTTCAGATTCCACGACACCTCTGAACCTTACAAAATAAGCTAATGACTCACATTTTCTCATTTCGCAAAGGCTTATTCTTCGATTTTTCTAATAAGGTCGAAGCAAACAAAGCAAAGGGGAGCAATAGAGGCTCCAACCCTTAGGATTTTTTTTTTTTGCTAAGGCTAGCAATCAAAAGAGGATTCACTCGGCTATCGTAGGGGATTTGGTTGCGTAAGGAGAATCCTATCTTAAATGTCATCTCTAGTTAAACAAGCGATCAATCACACAGATGTGTCGTTGCGACGACACTTGCCAATGCATGCACCCCGTGCAGGCGACCAAACCCGCACGCCTAATGTCACTACAACCTACGGCTAGCTAGGAAGTAAAGTGTGGAGAGGAATAGAAGTTATAATGTCGCGTGATTTGCACGAAGCCCAATGAAGTCCGGGAACTCTTTTGCACGCGGTCCAAGACTCCTGCACCCCTCCAAACGGCAGCGAGGTCCGCTGTTCAGCAATGTCGGGATGCTTCGACAAAGCGTTTGGTCTCTTGAAAAGCGAGGCAGCGAGGTGACGGTGGTGCAACAGCGGTGGCACACAACCGGAACGAGAAAAGCAAGGAGGAACGTGCGAAATCTGAAGCTATGTGCCGGAGTGAGACTGGTTCATCACAAAATCGACGCTGACGAGGCAGTAGCCCGGCGAGGAGGAGGAACCAAAAAGGAACCGGTTGGAACAAAATAAATTTAAAAAAAAAGGACGGTGGTCAGCTACAACGGAAAAACTCGGAGGTGGAGGAGAAATCGGGCGAGGTGAGCTGCTCCGGCGGCTGAGAAAGACGCGGACGAGGTGGCCGACGGGAGGGAAGAACTTCGGCGCGGGGCTGCCAAGGAAGAAGAGCTCCGTCGCGTCTGGCCTGCGAGATCCGCTGCGGGGAAGGCTTTCCGGCGGAGCTGGAGGCCGGCGGCTTCGTTCACCAGCGAGGGAGGTCGGCACCGGCGAGCTGGGGAGCAAGCAGGCGAGTGGCGGCGGGTTACGTGCGTAGGGTTCATGAGAGGGAGAATTGTTTTCCTTTTAAGCTTTTATAACGTTAATAATTATGATATTAATAATAATATAATGTTAATATATAATAATATAACGTTAATAATATATATATAATGTTAACAGTATAACGTTATATATAAAGTTAATAATATAAGATTAATGATAATATATATATTATATATTATATTATTTATATTATTATAATTATCGTTCACCTATTCTTCGCCCGTATACGTCCTCGCGGCGGAGTGAATGTTCTTTCTGATTAAAACTGACGTTTCGGACGCATCCACGCAGTCCTTTTCGCCATTCGGGGTCGTCCGGACCACATTTTTCGACTATCGAGCCAAAAATGATAATTTCTATATTTTTTAATTCTTCTACGAAATTGTGACATAACGAACGTCCGACTTAGGTGAAAACAACAATTTGGTCACGCTAACGCGGTTTATTTTGCAATTCGGGGTCGTTTGAGGCCGCTCGGACCACCTTTCCAGCGATCGGTCTAAAAAATAATAATTCGCGTATTTTATACTCGCCCGCAAAGTTGTAGCTAATTGAACGTCCTTTAAGTAAAATTGACGTTCTGGACGTGATCGTGCAGTTTGTTTCGTTGTCTGGGGTCATCTGGACAACATCGCTAATGATCGGGTCAATTCAAGCTAATTTTGCGCATGGCGTGACGTATAATATTTGTTGACTCGAACGGAGTCGTTTGACATACCAAATGCTAACCGGCCTTCGCATAAATGAAAGCCAAAGCCTAGCAAAATGACCCCAGCAACGTGCCCCTCAACACGCACCGCAAGGTCTTAGGTGGGTGTTTAACTACTGGATGGTTATGATAGGCCGTAAGTTATCCCGGATGATGCAGATGGACACCCTACATTCGTGACATCAAAAATTGATACCAACAATTGAGAGTTTTGATTAGGTTTGACATAGATCAAAATTGAGCTCAAAGCATGGGTAAACTAGGCATAGATTTGGTTTATATTGGTCATATGAAAGGTGAATTTGAGTTTAGAATTGAAATTGGATAGGATTGGGGCCAAATTGATGGACATTTGGGATGAATTTGGGGAAATTGGGCCTTTAAAGACAATTTAGGGGTTTTGGTCAAAATGGTCAAACTGACCAAATTAGGTTCAAATTGGTTTTGGAAACATTTGAAGTGATTTTGGATGTTTTGGGAAATCTTGGGGTGCCAACGGTATTTAAGTATTTTCTGCAAATTTGAGGGTATTTTGGTAATTTTGAAATTATTGGGTGGATTTGGGCAATTTGGGTATTTTGAAATGGTTTGAAATGATTTTTCTACAAACTTGAGTATTTTGGGTGAAATTGGGATTTTGGTCAAACTTGGGATTTTGGGGTGTTTAGGTAATTTGCATAGGTTTGGGGGTAAGGATGTCGAATTGAAAACTTTGGTAGAATTGGGGTGCCAACCACCCTATATAAGCTATGGACCAATGAAATCTCTATTTGGGTCCTCTATGTACTGGTCTTAGCTAAACCCTAGCCTAGAGCTAGTGGGTCTAGTGGACCATCTACATGAGTCTCTCAAAAGATCAAGGGATCAAAGTTAACAAGTTAGGGTTTAAGGTTGTGAGTGGATATAGGTGATAGTGAGTGTAGTGAGCTAGCTCCAGACCAACACCCGGGGTCAACCCTAAGTTCAAACAATCCTATGGGAACTCTCCATGAGATCCTCCATCCCTAGCTACTAAGCGCTAGAGGTTAGGACCAATATGTGGAACTTCAAGTTGAGGAAGGAAAAGAATTTCTAATGGTGAGGGTTCCTTTTCTAGTTTTCTAAGAATAGTCAACAGTAAAGTCCTATGACTATACCTTAGGCAACTAAAAAGGGAAAACTAAACCTCAACCGAAAGTGAGGTCAACAAATGGATCATTTCCCAACTCATCACATTTTTTTAGGAATCATCTCCTTTAGCAGAGGTGTTTCTCAAACACCCCATCCTAATAGGTTTCAAGCTCTGCCTCTTACGAGCATGCCAACCACTATCGAACCATCATGAATATTCACCGTGCCTCTGATGTGTTTTTTTGTCAAGTGTTCCCTGTTACTCTTGATCCCGATTTTTTATATGTAAGGATTTATGAAGTTGACACCACTACAGCGCCAAAACTTGATCCTTGTATGAAAAGTAAGTTGTGTGAAATATATATAATTATAGGCAATTAATAATGAGATTTTACGCAAGTATACATATCGTTATCAAGTAATAAAAGACTTTCTATTTAAGTCCCAAATATCGATCCCACAGGGAAGGAGTAAATTGACAATGATAAGTTTTACTAGAAAATTTTCAGAAAATCAAACGAAATCACTGTCATTAATTTCAAATATTGAGATGTTATCAAAATTAAAGTACTTAACTATTAACAAAACAGAAATGCAATGTTTAAAAATATAAATACTAATCTACTAATTATGTTTATGTAATGAAGATTTTTTATATGAAAAAGCATTCTTCCCACTACAATAAGGTTCTGGTGAAATGAGATGAGATAAATGTTTATAATATGTATTGTGCCAAATAAGAGCAATTATAATTCTCTACCCTGATACAGTGCATAGAAAATCATTGGTTAATCCTAGGTTTAGTCCCTAAATCTGTGGCTAGGCTAGGAGAATACCGGCTCCCACTCCAGAGCTCCCACTTCCCTTCACCTTAAGGCTAACTTTTGCTTTAGTTTTTAAACACTAAGACAAAATTGGGGATTTTAGTCTGTCACCCTAAAGATTCTCCAATTCTACACCCAACAAAGAATATTTCCCTATTTATTTGCACTTAATTCCATGAACGAATTTCTCTTCTATTAAATCAAATGTAATCCTCACTCTGTTGTAGAACTCATAATCCATTTCCCAGATTATATGTTTCACAACATATTTTAATAATTCAATTGGCCAGATCAAAATGTAAATTAAGTTTGGAATTAAAAAATCATCACAATTTATTTTATATTTTAATATTGGCACATCATATTATCACTTCATTTCATCATATCTCATAGTAGGGAGAAAGATAGAGGGAACTATTTAGATTTCATGAGAAAGACACAACAAAACACAAATTTCATATATAAAAGAAAGTTCGTACAACACTAATAAACAAACAAAACTTATTTGAAACTCTTTCTCAAAATAGATCCCTTCTAGCCTTTTCTTAGAAATGCAGGAAGAAGATATCTCTTACTTTTCTCCTTCTCCAATACTCTTACAAAAAGTTTCACACTAAATATCACCACACAAACTCTAAACTATAAAAGAAAAATCACTAATGGACTCTAATATGGTGGTGGAATGAAGATGGATTGTGAAGAATGACAAAAATGGAGAGTGGTGGAACATTGTGGAGCGAAAAGGAGTCCATTTCCTGATGAATTTCGGCCCCAAATAAAGCCCAATGTCGGTTCTCGAAGAGGTGCTTCAAAAAACTCTTAAAAAAATGTCCAAATACATCGAACCTTCTAGAAATGGGGGTTGAACTGCCTTTGGCACTGTCGGCGCTGAGTACAAATTTTAGCTGTTTTGTTGTTCTGCGCGGTCGGCGCTGCCCTTGGAACGGTTAGCGCTGAGTACTTCAAAAACGTCATTTTGACTACAAATTCCATCATTTTTTCTTCCTTTTTGCTTTAAGTCCTAAAAATCAACAACCTGCAAGAAAACATCAAAATACCTTCCATTAAGGTGCAATATCACCAAAAATAAGTATAAAATATGGGTCTAAAAAATGTATATATTTTCGGTGTATCAACTCTCAAGGGTCAAGCTCGCACATGGTTCTACACCCTATGGGGGGGATAACATCAAAACCTTCAATGAGCTTATCAGACTATTCGTAGAGCAGTTCATAGCAAATAGAGGTGTCATCTTTGATTCCTCCCACTTATCTGAAGTTCACCAGAATGAGAGGGAATCCCTCAAGTAATATTTCTGCAAGTTCTCTACTGAATCTCGCGAGATTTTTGGAGTGGATTCTAAGTTATTGAGAAGAGTTTTCTTGGAGGGGTCCACACATAACCTTTCTACTCATCAATGATGTGGGAGACAGTTTGCTCTTACAACACTTTTGTCCATCGCATCGAAGCTCAAAACTCTGAAGAAGATGTCATCAATACACACAAGAACAATTTGAGCAACTGGGAAGCAAGAACAGAAATAATGTTAGGGATGTCAATCAAATCTCTCAACGAATAAGGCTCAGACAGCAGGGGAATCATGAGCCTTGATAAGAAAAAAATACATGCCACTCAATATGCCAAGTGTCAACATCCTATGACCATCAAGGATGAATAGGTTTTCTAGTTGCCAAGGCCGCTAAAATAAACCAAACTATGGAGACTAGTCTCAATATTGTCATTTACACCAAATGAAAGGACATTCAATAGGAAGACATTTTTAATTAAAGGAAGAAATTGAACATATAATATGCTAATGTCATCTGGGTCGCTACTTACAAGAACGAGGCGAGGAGAACCATAAGAAAATTGTGGGGATATAGAATGAGAAGTGCAACTCAAAATCATCTTATTTGAGTAAAAGAGTGGAATATAAACTCCTAATTTTATTCTAACAATATTTTCATATTACTTTAAACTATCATTTAGTGAAATTTTCCTATTTTCTCACAATTTTTTTTTGTGTAGACAGCCCCAATGAGGGCAAGTGGCAGTCAAGATCTCCACCATGCCCCTGAAGGTTGAGCACAATAAGTGAGACTCGATGGGAAGATACGATACCTCTAGAATTAGAGCCCAAGTGGTAAAACTTCATGGGAGGATAAGGTACTCCTGGGAGTCAAGCCCAAGATGCAAGACACGATGAGACTGTAAAATGCCCCTGGAAGTCGAGTCTAAAAGGCAAGACTCGATGGGAATATACAATACTCTTAGAAGTCGAGCCCAAAAAGATAAACTCAACGAAAAACTACTATGCCCTTGAAAGGCAAACCCAAGAGATAATAATCGATGGAAAGATACGGTACTCAGGAAAGTTGAGCTCAAGAGGCAAGACTCGATAGAAAGTTATCATGCCCCTGGAAGACAAGCCCAATGGACAATTCTCAATGAGAAGCTAATGGTTGATAGAGTTTTCACTCGAAAGAATCCAAGAGAGCAAATGTTTGATATAACCTCAACTCAAAAATCTCAAAAGACTGCAGACCTCAGAAGACACAAGTACATCAAAGACCTCGAAGAGCTAGAAGCCTCAGAAGACATAGGTACATTAAAGACCTCAAAAGACTGCAAACTTCAGAATGCACCAACACATTTTAAGCTCCTAAAATGCATAAGTCAAAGAAGGCGCAAGTCTCAGAAGATATAAGCCTAAGAGGATACAAATCTTAGAGGGCATGAGTATGAAAAATACGTCATTCTTTTTTATATAAAGTGCAAGTGCTAATTTTAATTACAGACTTCCGCATGATTGAAGTCACATCAACCTCAGAAGCAGCTTTAAAGGTGTACAAATAAATACATTATCATCATCTATAAATACCACATTAGACAATTAAAAAGACATAAAGACCAACAAAGATTGACACGAAGGTTACAAGAGGTCGACTCATCTTCAAATGGTGGTGGATTGCCTCCTCAAAATTTTAGTACTTATGCTGATCTTCAAGGGTATGAGGTTCTCCACCAAAGAAATATGAAAATATGTCACAAAAAAGTAGCAGGAAAGCTTCAGCATTTTTTCATCAGCTCTGGAATGTGCATCAGTAACAAGGGAATCTCCTCCGGAATGTGCAACATCAGTGAAAAAGAAGATCTCAGGTCACTTACTAGGCAAGGACAGGGATGACTTTCTTATGCACCGCAATCAGAATGAGTCGCAAAAGTTAATTTGGAGGTCCTACTTGGTAAGGTCAGAGATAACTTTCAGGATGATTTCTCCTGCTTCTTTACGAGAGAAGACCACGAAAATAAATCCCGAAGGTCTTGCTGCACATTCAGGATGACTTTCTCTTGCTTCTTCACGAAAGAAGACCTCAAAAGAAAGTTCTGAAGGTCCTACTAGGCAGTGTCGAGGATAAGTTTCAAGACGATTTTCTTCTATTTCTCCATAGGAGAAGACTGAGAAAAAAATCCCGGACGTCTTGCTAGGCAGGGTCGGGGATAAATTTCAGGATGACTTCCTCCTATTTCTCCTCGAGAGAAGACGAAAAGAAATCATGGAGGTCTTGCTGGGCAGGCTCAATAATAATTTTCAAGATGGTTTTTGTCTGCTTCTTCACTAAAGAGGACAACTCAACAACAGAAGTCCCCTATCACGTGCTCTTTATGGATAGGAACAATTTTTTTATCTCAGGTCACTTACTAGGCAAGGACAGGGATGACTTTCTTATGCACCGCAATCAGAATGAGTCGCAAAAGTTAATTTGGAGGTCCTACTTGGCCTTCAGGATGATTTCTCCTGCTTCTTTACGAGAGAAGACCACGAAAATAAATCCCGAAGGTCTTGCTGCACATTCAGGATGACTTTCTCTTGCTTCTTCACGAAAGAAGACCTCAAAAGAAAGTTCTGAAGGTCCTACTAGGCAGTGTCGAGGATAAGTTTCAAGACGATTTTCTTCTATTTCTCCATAGGAGAAGACTGAGAAAAAAATCCCGGACGTCTTGCTAGGCAGGGTCGGGGATAAATTTCAGGATGACTTCCTCCTATTTCTCCTCGAGAGAAGACGAAAAGAAATCATGGAGGTCTTGCTGGGCAGGCTCAATAATAATTTTCAGGATGGTTTTTGTCTGCTTCTTCACTAAAGAGGACAACTCAACAACAGAAGACCCATATCACGTGCTCTTTGTGGATAGGAACAACTTTTTTTTTTCTGCTCCTCTCTTCTCTCTCTTAGGCTGAATTTTCCTCTTTTTTTTTTTTCTGCTCCTCCTCCTCCCTCATCTTTTTACCTTCTATTTCTTGCCTATTTATATGCCAAGATGAGTCCAGCAATTAAAATAGTGATGAAAAAAAGACTTTCCAAATTCCATTCCGTTTCCAAATTCCCATAGCTTTTTAAATTCCTTCTTGCAATTTGAATGAGTTACCCTCACATTCATTACATTGATTAAAACATTAAAGATTAGTATATATAAACGAGAAAAAAAAAGTTTTAATCTTTACATTCATACCACAAAATTTTGTCACCTCATCTTTCGTCTCTCGTGCACATTTTCTTAATATAAATATACATTTATATATTTATATATAAACGAAAACGAAATTATTTTTAAAATAGTTACATACATATCATGTAAATCATATATGTTTATATTTCTATGATCAAAACTTGTATTTTTTACATGCATGCGCTCAAATTTTTAGTATTACATTAATAATACCATGATAAATGTAAAGTGCTCTGAATTTCAATATGTTCGGACAACGAAATTAGACTTGTCCAAAAATAAGGGGAAAAAAATACACTATCAACAAATTTTCAATCTCTGACACCAATATTGAGACAATATTTTGAGCAAGAAACGTTCAAACTTTGATTAAAACTCATCTAAAACTCCAATTTAGCAAACTTACAGTCAAACTGAGGGCTCGACAAGAGGGACACAATGGTACTAGATTTGGTCCAATCCAAACCAAATTAAACCCTGTTCAAGCCATTAAACTACTTCTCGAAGTTTTCTGGGCAATTTGAAAGATCAAACAAATGTCAAATCTAGTGAGCTTATAGCTAAATTTAGCGTCTCGACAAGACAAATCCAACAAGCTCAAGATCACTAAATTCTGACATTATTAAGACACTCGCATGTCTATCAAACATCATCTGATTAAGGAAAACTCTCAGCGTCGTCTGATCAAAGTTGTTTATATTTCTTTATTAATTGCAACTGAGACTTTATAAATAGTCATACTTGTTGAAAAGTTGGGGAAGCTTGAAGTGAAGAGAGAGTCTGAAGTCTGAAGAGAGAGTTTAAAGTTTGGAGGAGCTGAAACCCATCATCACTCATGTAGTTATCGACCACAGCGAATCACCGTCAACCAACACTTTCTGGCCACCATCAAACATCAGCAGTCATCGCCCATTCGTTGAGACAAGTTCATCCACATATCGACATTATAATTGAAGAAAGTGTGTAACAAATTTCTGGCTTTGTGAAAAATAATTGTAACTGTAATCACTAATTCTAGTAGATCTCTTCAACTAGGTAGATCTTATGATTTTTTTTTTCGGGTTTTCCACGTAGAAAATTAAGGTATCTTTACTAGTTGTTTTACTTTCATCTGAGTGTGTATTGAATTTTCGTACCATGCTAAGACGACAATCAATTACTCGACGATCGTGAATCTTCTAGCACACATTAATTATTACGAATAATTACTAAATTTTATTGAAGTAATATTTTTTAATTGTGAAGGATACAAATATATCACCAGGATTTAATCTCTATTTGCTAAACATTTTTTAAAATTTATTCGTAAGAAATATTATAAATTCTGATTAGTTTATTAACTCATTGTACATGTCTAGTTCGTGCCTCCCCTTAAAAACCTACACCTACAAGGCACATTTGCATACATATCAGCTAATTCCTAGGTATTTACAAATCAAACACCTAAATTTATTTCTTAACATTCATAAAACCTAATCCTTCCATACCTCATAATAAATACCGGCTAAAATAATCTTATTTTTTCATAAATATATGCAAATAATTGAATTTAGGTGTTAGATATGTATAAAAAAAAGGTATTTTCATACATACCACTTAATCCTTACATATTTATATATAACTTATTTTTGACATGCACATCATCTTATTTATGCTTGCGAAAAATATTTCACTTTTTTAAAATTAAAATGGTGGCAACTGGCCGAAGAATTCTATGTCCGCGGTTTTGACTTCTGCATTTATACTCTAATCATCTGCTAATTTGTTGTATAGGTCCTGAAGAGATCTACCCCGTTTCTGATGAATTCAACCATCTCATTTTATCTGAAATCCCTAATTTCCAGCTCCAACGCGACGCAGGTCATCAATTGGATCCCTCTCCACCACTACTTTTCCTTCTGTGAATTTTGATTGCTTGTAATTGTTTATTTAACAGATACAACATTCATTTTCTTCCTTTATTTTTACCTTCCTAAACTTCAGAAGCTTCTTTTTTTCTTCTTTTTAATGCGTTGTGTGCTGTGGAGGAGAAATTCAAAACCAATGAAGTCATTTTTTAGGCTACAAAGATGTAGAGCCACTGCTCTTTTTTCACTTTCTGTGATCCTCGCAATCACAGTAATGATCATTTATATAACCAGAGGTGAATCCAGTTCCCAGTTGAACCTCCCAAAGCAAAAATGGAGCAGCTCTAAGTCTGCAGTAGAGGTCAAGCATCTTCCTTCTATGGGATTTATGAATGGAACCGATTTAATGTGGACAATACCCGAATCACCTAAGGCAGTTTTTTTGATAGCCCATGGATGCAATGGCAGAGCTTCCAACTTTTGGGACAAGTCATCTGGTTGTCCAAATTGTGTTGGCTTGCCTGAAGAGAGACTCATTGTCCTCCATGCCCTTGATAGAAAGTTTGCGGTGCTAGCAATCTCTAGCGTTGGAAAATGCTGGACATTTGGAAAAGAGAAAGAAATTGTGAGATGGATTATCAAGTGGTGGATTGATGAAAACAAGCTTAAGAAGCTCCCTGTTGTGGCTCTTGGTGCTTCATCTGGTGGCTATTTTGTTTCTGCACTTGCCACCGAGATGCAGTTTAGTAGCATTGCTCTTATGATTGCAGAAGGGGTGTTTGATTCCATCAACATTCCAATCAACTACCCTCCAACACTTTTTATTCATATGCCAAAGGATAAGCAGAGAATGGAATTGATTAAGATGAATATGGAAGCTCTTAGGATGAAAGGCGTGCATGTAAAAGAAGTTAGATGTATGGAATTTCCCTTGACACCAGAGTTTTTATTGGATAGAATTCCCTGGTTGGATCATACCTTTTTTGTTCAATTGCTTGAGTTGCTTCACCAGAGGGGTTTTATTGATGACCAAGGTTACATGAGGAGGGATGGGCGAGCAACTTCATGGAAGAAAATTTTAAAGGAAAATCATTTTTCATCTGAAAATTATCGGTGGGTTAATCACATTCAAGAAGAATTAAATTTGGCATATGGATATCATGAAATGACCAGTTTACAATCCAATGATATCTTTAGCTGGTTTGAATCTCATTTGAGTTCAACAACAAACTTGTAAACTATAAGATATACTATAACCTGAGAAAATATTTCTGTAAAGTATTTTTCTTTTTATGGAACAGAGTATCATAATTTTCTTATCTTTCATTGTCATCTTTCTTCATGGTAAAGGTTATGTTTTTGTTTCATTACATTCCTTAAAGTTTTTTTAAGGTTTTATTTGAATGCACAAAATTTCTTTTTTCGAAATAGAATCAAACAAGTTGTAAGCTAGGTAAAACACTTTTCATTAGGTTGTCTAAAGATATATAATACTTTTGAACATTGTTAGATATTTATGTGGCCTGTTAGATGCAATAGATTTATATTGTTTTATCTTAGAAATCCACACATATTCATGTTCATAGTAAGTAAGATTTTTAGTTAGAAAATTTGAAAAGGGAAAAGCAATGAATGTTTCTCCGTTCCAAAATTACACTATTTGTTAAAAAATCAATAAAAGGATGGTTCACCTCTATGTAGTAGGAGGGACTTCAATACATGATGCTTCTTAGATTGTTATGATGAAGGTGCAATATAGGGCAATTAAGTTAGGCCATATGAATTTGATTGGAATGGGACAAGTTTCTACAGAGATTAGGGACTATTCAATTGCCCAAAACAATACAATCCCAAATACATAAATGATAGGCCTACTATTCAATTGTTAGGCTATTCTCTCCCAAACCCGAACCTTAAGATTCAAGACAACAATCAATACCCCAATCTTAATCATATTAAGCCCTATTAATACCAAACAATAATAAGTTACAAATAACTAAATTACCCTTTTAGTATTGAAACTAAAATATGACTTCGAGTTATTTGGCGGACTCGGTGTGGATTCAGTGGGACCACTCCGCTCGTTGGAGTCAGAGGCGAAAGACGCTAGTCTAACATTATTCCCCTTCCAATAAGACACATTTTCCTCAAGGTGGAAGAAAGAAAATTGTTGGTCAATCAAGTCGTATGATTCCCACACAGCGTTATAATCTCACAACCCTTTTCATTCAATCATCTCTTCTTTTCTATTTGTTGGTTCCTGGCATATCCGTCTTAACTCAAGTGGCTCTAAATGAACTTCCATATCCTCAGTTAAAGTAGGTGAAAGTGAAGAAGATGACGCATTATCTCCAATAGTACATCTAAGCAGCGATACATGAACATTGGATGGAGTGTCAACGAAGGTGGCAATTTAAAACAATAAGCCACTGGCCCAATACAATCAGTGATCTCATAAGGATCAAAATAGTATGGGGAGAGCTTTTCATTCCTGCATCTGGCCAAGGTCTTCTGTCAACTGGTTCGAAGTTTTAGATACACCTATCATGTACTAAAAACTGCATATCCCTTGATGTTTTTTGGCTTGCTTCTTCATAATTTGCCGAGCTTTCAATAAATATCCCTTTAATTCCTCCTACACCTTGTCCCTCTTTAAATACTAATCCACCAAAGACACCGACCTAGTATTGTGTCCATAATACACCAAACGGGGTGGATCATGACCATACAAGATTTTAAATGGAGTGGTCTGAGAAACTGTATGATATGATGTGTTGTATCAATACTCGGCCTAGCATAGCCATTTCGCCCAATGCTTGGGTGTGTCAGATAGAAAGCAGCGCAAATAGGTCTCAATTTTCTGATTCGCAACTTCAGACTATCCATCAGCCAATGGATGGTATGCTGTATTTTTCTTCAATATGTTCCCTTGAATTCTAAAAAGCTCTTTCTAGAAATGACTCAAGAAGACATTATCTCAATCCAACATTATTGATTTTGGAATCCCATAGAAACAGACAATCTTCAGTATAAAACCCATGGCGATAGAAGCATTAGTATAGTAATGACATACTGGTACAAAATGAGTGTATTTTCTCAACCGGTTCACCACTACCTAGATGATCGTAAATCTTTTTGACCGAGTTAAGCCTTCAATAAAATATATCGTCAGCTCCCTCATACCTTCTTCAGTAATCTAGAGGTTGTAGCAACCACCCAGGTGCTAACACCATGTACTTGTGTTGTTGGCACATATTATACTTTGAGTCCATATCTACATCTTTCTCATTCTCCCCTAACACATTTTTGTTGCTATCGTCTGGATGTTTTGAGCACGCACAAATGCCCTCCGATAGCATTGCAATGAAACTTTTGTAACAACTTTGGTATTTGTCTTGAATTTTGGGGTGATGCATAGTGTCCTTGGTAAAGTAACGTTGGCCATTCAATGAACAATCGGGATAGCTATTCTTGCCATTCAATAAAACCGATCGGATTTTGCCCAATTCCTCATTTGCTTGACTCTCTTACCTTAGGATCTCCCAATTTAAAATCAATTGGGCTGATAATGCCAACAATTACGGTTCTTCCATTAATCATTAAGGCATCAACAACCTTTTTCTTTAATCCTGAGCAATATTGAATCTCAAAATCATACCCCAATAGTGTAGATAATCATTTTTTATGTTCCTCATTCACCATACACTATTCTAATAAAAATTTAAGGTTAAGATGATTCGTGCGTACTATAAAACACTACTCTAACAAATAAGGTCTCCATTTTTTACTAGCAAGCAAAATCGCAATAAGCTCTCACTCATAAACTGACTTGATCCTAACTCTCACAGTCAGCACTTGACTGAAATAAGCAGTAAATCGTTGACACTGCATGAAGCTTGTGCCTAACCCATAACTTAAACTAGTTGTCTCTATAATAGTTGGCTGAAGGTTGGTAAAGGTAGTATTGGTACACTTGTCGTATTTTTCTTTAACTTCTCAAAAGCCTAAGTTGCCGCTTCCCCTCACTCAAAGTTATCCTTCTTCAATTGCTCCATGAACAACACACAATCGAGTTGTAACCTTTCATAAAATTCAGATAGTAACTTATAAGTCCCATAAATCCTCTCAATCCCTTATAGATCTTAGGTAATGGCCAATCCAACATAGCTACCACTTTCTATTGATCCGTCGACACCCCTGTAGCAGACGCCACGTATTCTAAGTACTTTACCTTCGATTGGGCAAACAAACACTTTTTAAATTTAACATAGAGCTGGTGTTCACCGAGTACTACCAATACCTTCTCCAAGTGATTAATGTGGTCTTCTAAGGAGTCGTTGTATACTAATTCCCATCCTTCTTCACTATCAATATTGGGCTAGAGAAGTGGCTCACATTAGGTTGTATGATTCTTTATCTCCAACATATCTCGGATCAATCTCTTGATCTTGTCATTCTTCACCTACGAGTAGCAGTATGGGCCCACACTGATGTAGAAACTCTCATCCTCCGACTTATTACTTGCTTTTGTTATCTCGGAGGAGGCAATCCGCGTGGCAACAAGAAAATTTTTGCAAATTATTGTAAGAGCAGTTGGACCAGTGTCAAAATTTCTTCCAAATAATGTGTCTCTTCTGTGTTATACAACTCGATTAAGAATCCTAACCTTGCATCCTAAATTGCCCAAGCCATAGTTTTGAGTGTTACCAAAGTCTTTCACAAACTAAAGTCACCATGAAGCACAATCCTCTTGTCTCCTAAAACTCCATTGTCAGGAGTTTATAATTTATCTTAGTTTCTCCTAAGGACTGCAATCATTTCATTCACAATATTGCATCAGTGCTCTCTAGATCCAAGGAAATCCTCCACCACTTGAATACAGTGCAGTGTCAAATCAACCATTTACAAACTCCACTGCTCTTCTACACTTGTCTCATCCCCATCATTACTCCAAAGCTTCCTTTGTTAACCATCTCAAGCCCCAATTGCTTCACTACTTAGGTGAAGATGAAGTTGTAAGTCGTCCCACTATCTACCAACCCCAGTACGGTTTGCTCCCCGATCTATCCCTAAACTTTCATGGTGTGGTTCAGTGTGAATCCCATCACTGAGTTCAACCAGACTTATGTTATGTCCAAGTGAAGGTGTTGCTCCTCCACCATAACTTCCTTTATTTCTTCATCTCATGCTTCCTCGTCATACACTAAGAGAACCTGCAAAGTCTGATCCTTGCAACGATGTCTTGGGGAAAATTTCTTAGTGCACCTAAAATATAGCTGCTTGGCTCAATTTTTTTGAATTTCTATCTTTGTAAGGCATTCGAAGGTCACTCCCAATCGTGGCCTATTATTTATGTCCTGTGGAGCCTCTCTTTGGAATCCAATTGGTACCATCAAGGTTGTAGCGTTTAGATATGGTACTCTAACTTTGCTACTCTTATTAGATCATTCTATTGCATTTTTATCTTCAGTCAAATGTGCTATTTCAATTGTTTTTCCCAATCCTCGTGGTGTCAACAGACAAAGTGTTGCTCGAATTTTTTGCTTCAACCCCTTCATGAAGTTTCCTACCAATACTACTTCTGTCATCTCTCTCTCATGGCCAGAATATCTCAAAATTCTCCCTATAATCTATGAAACAATCTTCCTGGATCAATGAAAAAATTTGCTCGTATAAATCCCTTTTCTGTGTGATTCTGAAATGCTCCAACAATCGATCATTGAATTCTTCACTTGTTCTGATTTGCTTATGTTGTTCTCTCCATTGCTGTAGCCTTTCATTCCAAATACATGGTTGTCGTCATCAATTTTTTTCCTTTGTTAGTTCATTAACAACGAAGTATCTCTCCACGTGATAAAGCTAATTATAGTCGTCCTCTCTCTTTAAATATCAACATCTTCAACTTCCTTAGTCGTAAGTCTCCTTTCTAATTTCCTCGATTGAAGCTCGTTCCACCATTGAAATAGTGGTTGGGTTCCCTTCCTCAACCCATATTGATTTTCCTTTTTCCATGTCTGAGTCTCCCATAATTAGGTCATCCGCCCTTATAGGCTCCACAATCGCCTTCCATCCGGAAGACTGCCATAATAAAAGGGTCTGACATGGTTAGATGCAGCCCTCGACCATTGTTCCACCCACTGTAGTTCTCTATTTCAGGTTGAAATCCTTAGAATCGATTTTCTTCAGCTTTGAATTGCACATGATCATCCCGTTCTGTCTGTTTTCATTCACCCTCTAGCCCTTCTGATGTCACTCGGTATTTCCTGACCAAATTCTTTTGGATCAATCGTTTTCCAAGCTCGAATTGCATGCCACCATCTGATTCGTGTGCTTGTGCTCGTTCCAGTCTTCTGGATATCTCACATTTCCTTCTAGGTGCTGCCACTCAGGTTCGCTCCCGACTCTTTCTCTCCATACCGCGGCCACATATCCGCTTAAGAGAACGAACCAGCCTGTTCACGATTCAATTTGATTGCTGCCACTGGGGTGTTCTCCAGATGCCTTTGCTCGATCCTGCGGCAGGCGGCTGCTCCATGGACTTGAAATACTCCTCTTTTCCCGATCTGATTTGGTAGCAAACATAGTATAAGTGTGTAATGATAGGGTCGATGATGTTCCTAATTGCATGAACTATGATTTATTGTTTGTTGCATTTTGACCAACCAATCTTTGGATGCTTGGCTGATGTGATAAATGCCACTGCTTTTAACAAGTTCCATGCAGCTATCATGTCATTTAGATGACTATGGATGCGAACACAGCAAGAATCGTCTGCTTAAGTGGTGAAAGGCGATTTATTGTTTTTATTGAACTAGTGCCTCAATATTACTACCCAGGTTGTCTGATGGTCGTGGACAAAAACTCAATAAGTACCATCCAATCATTAGATATGTATGTACCAAAATTTTTGGGACTCAAAGAATGCTAAAGATCATTGTTTTATCTAAATGGTTTATAGAATAAAGACAAGAAATACCAATTGTAGAGAAAAATATTTTTAATTTACTAAAATGAGAATTTCTTGTAGACTTTTAGATGGTTTTGTTGGTAATTATATGAATAATTTTTATATTTCTCCATAGTAAATGGTGATGATCACATCCATTTATGATCAAATCTTTGTTGAATGATGGCTGTCCATATCACACACCAAATTGGTAATCTTAGCCCACCCAATGGTTGAAAAAACTAATATAAAATTTGTCAGTCTAACTTTATTAGTGTAGTCCAAACAAGTCATCATTCTTGATTAGTCGATACAATACCTCTTCCAAATATTGGGGCCCAACCTGGTGACACTCGATGATGCCTTCATTTACCCCATCCATGCAATCCTATTGATGAAGTATTTCTGCTATGTTGAGTTGTTCTTAGCAGCAGGCTAGTTGAAAGATTAACAATGGAGAAGCCCATTGGCATAGTAAATATTAAGAGGAACTAACAAGAAATATATTTTCTTTGGCAAGGGCTAACTACCTATCTATGGTTAGTGTCTCCACTCATCGCAGCTAAGTTTGATCTTTCACTTTGTGGTAAAATAATAATCTTTATTGAGATAAACTCAATACAGAATGCTTAACAAGATTAGTATATTCATAATCTGACCTTTGACAATGATGAATGTAGGCTCAAACAATCATTAAAGTTGACTGAGATTATTAACAAATCTAGTTGGCAAGTCATATAAATCTTCTCAACCTCAGGGTAATTTAGCTGATATATATGCATAACAGTTAGGCAGTCCTATAGACCAAAGTATATTCATTATTGTAGCAGTTTAATGTTTGTATAATTTATTTAATTAGAACTTGAATGTGACCACGCTGACGATTACACAATAGCAGGCGTAAATATCATTGATGATTACACAACAACAATAAGCATCAAGATCAACGATCACACAAGAAACAAATATCAACACCAAAAATCACATGAATTTGACATTATTCCATATAGAATTATGCTGAACCTCCCACCATCACTTCAATATTTTGACATTCTCATTTTCTTAGATACACTAGGGTCGATAGTTATTTAATGTTGATAAAAGAAAATTAGAACGATTAAGAAATTCTTGTATGGATTTATTCTTTTCATCCATTTTCTCTCCGAAACAACTAAAGATGATTTAATTCCCCCCACCTTTAGTAGGTGTGAGTCTTCAAGTTGACTTCCTTTTGAATACTCGCTAAGTCGTTGGATTTCTCGTGGTCTGGCACTGACAAGGTAACTATTCACACAACTCTCTTATTTTCTAGCACTCAAGTCGAAGGGATCAATAATTGTTGTCCTTTAAGGTGCTAGATTTATATTGGAGAGGCAAGTGAGAGATCATGAGTCTATCCATTGTTTATATTGTATTCGACTGTTATGCAGGAAGCTAGGAATACGGGGAAGACCTATTTTAGGTTAGGGCATGTTTCCTTACTTTATGAGTTGCAGGATGGGACCATTAAAGATTCTACTACAACTGTCAAAAAGCAAAGGAATATATAGTCCTTCTTGGCTCATCTTAGAGCAAAAATTTACACATTTGTCCAAACAAATTAAGTTGCTTTGCCAAGCCCTAGCAACTACCTACTTTGACGTCCAATTTGTCAAGCCACCATGGACGGATCTCCATCCACTCAACATACATCATTACTAATTAAAAGGATTCAAATATAGCAGAACACACTTTTCATTCAATTTATTAATCACCCTACCCAGCCAGAGCATCTAAACGGTCAATCCTTTATTCTACTTAATCGATCATTTCTAAACTGAATTAGAAACTATTGAAATTCAGAATAATGTAGAATATTTTTATTGATATGAAAGGCGATGATAACATTTATATGAATCCTAAGGAAAGACAATAATAAGAAATAACAGAAAAGGAAAGATATAACATCTCATATTTCTAATTAATCAATTCATATTAATTTTTTGGAGATACGGGAAACAACATAAAATAGGAAATGAAATAAAATCTAAAAAAATAAGTCTAAAATAAGAAATAAAATAAAGTTATATTAGAAAATAAATTTAATCCTCATAACTTCTAACATGAATAAATTATTTCCTAATATAAATTCTAACACTTCCCCTCAAGTTGAAATATAGTTAAAAATCATGTCTAGCCCGGATTTAAAAAACATCAAATAGTGGGCGAGGAATATTCTGTGAAGTAGAACATGAAGTCTTTGTTATTTATAATAGTTGTCTTTAACTGCAGTTCCTACAATGTCTGTATGTAGGTGGAAGACTCTTATAGGTAATGCTACAGAGGAGTTTGCAGGAAAGTAAACAATCTGCAGAAAAAGCTGACTTCTAATTGACTGCGGTTGTCTTTGACTGCAATTTCTGCAGTGTTTGTAGATAAACAGAAGACTCCTATATGTAATGCTACAGGGGAGTTTGCAGGGAAGTAAATGTTCTGTAAGAAAAAATAAACTTCTAGTTGATTGTGGTTGTATTTGATTGCAGTTCCTATAATGTTTGTAGGTAGGCGAAAGACTCCTGTAGGTAATGCTACAGGGGAGTTTGCAGGAAAATAGACAACCTCCAGAAAAAGCTACAGGTTATGATTTGCAAAAAAAAACTCCAGAGGTAGGTCTGCTGCAGTAAAAAGGTCAGAGGAAGACCTAGTGCGTGAAAAAGCTCCGGAGGAGGGCTTGCTACACGAAAAAAGTTATGTATGAGGGCCTGCTGCAGGAAAAATGTTACGGAAGAGGGCCGATTGTGAGAAAAATGTTTCAGAGGGCCAATTGCAGTGAAAAGCTTCAGAGGAGGGTCTATTAGAGGGAAAAACTCCGGTGGAAGTCCTGTTGTTAGGGAAAAGCTCCAGAGAAGTCTGTTGTGGGAAAAAGCTTCGGAGGAAGATCTGCTGCAGGTAAAAGCTCCGGAGGAAGACTTGCTGCAGGAAAAAGCTCCGGAGGACCTATTGTGGGAAAAAGCTCTAGAAGAGGGCATGCTGCAGGAATGATTGTTGTGAACAATTGAGTAAGGCACTTTCATGTTTGGGTCTAGTTTTAGATCAGAACCCATAGATTTGTAGTGTTTCTCTGTCACTTCCAAGTTCATAAATTGTGTGTTTGTTGCAAATTTTTAACACCCTGTAGAACAACAACATCTTTGCCATCATGCTTTTTAAGAAATGATTTATATGATGGCGGGAGGTTTTCTTGCTTCAAAATGTAATAGGATTTAGATTGAGAGGCACGTAAGGAATACATCACCATGTGATCAAGTCAAAGGCTTCCAGACATTTCCCAAATGTTGGTTCTTTATTCCGCAATTAGATGCCAAAACAGTAGCACAAATCAATATTTAAACAGTCAAGCTGGTATGTTGTGTATCCAATCCCTTTAGGAGTATTGAAAGACCAGCCACAACACCAACAAGCAATGCTCTCCATCTTGCAGTTCTTCTATGCCCCTAAATAGTAGCAATCAATTCATCCACAGAAATAGAAGTTCTGGCAAAGCTTCCCAAAAATAAGCCATATCTTAATGTCTCCTTCGTTGTGCTCACCAGTGCCGCCGCATTTGTGACCATCCCCACCTTTCTTTCATATATCTCTTTAATCCACGACTCAGCCAAGCAAGTAGAGAGAAAAGTGTTAGACCACCCTTGATCCCCGCGTCGATAGCAAATCCCTTTTTGGCAGGCTCGAGACACCTCCTCAACCATCTGCAGCCATCTTCCGTATTCCCTAGCTTTTTAATTGAAGATGAGTGAGAGGAAGGCAGCGCCTATAGAAGATTGCTGACACCACAGATCCGACATTCATTCTAGCCGACTTCTACATCCTCAATAGAATCGACATCGTTCTTCATCAAGAAGGAGCCAAGTTCGATGGAACCTTCGATGGAGATCGGAGGCATGAAAGAGCTACCTAACCTGTAGGATTCTAATAATGGTTAGACCATAGAAGTTGGACATTTTGAAGTACGCCTAAAAGTATTATCGCAACAATGAGAACTCCGACGACTAGAGGATTGCAAGGAGAGAGTTATGGCGGCAGGAAGATGTTCCAGTAGCTAGGGCCCAGCAAGGAAAGTTTGTCGGTTGCTGGGAATAAGGAAGTTTTTGACGACAGGAGTTCTTCTCCCCACTAGAAACTTTGGAGTCTTTTTCAAGGTTCTGATACCATATTGAAATTCAAAATAATGCGGAATATTTTTATTGATATGAAAAAAGATATAAATAATCCTTACTTGAATTTTAGATTAGGAAAGACAATAAAAAGAAATAACAGAGAATGAAAGATATAACACCTAATATCTCCAATTAATCAATTCATATTAATTATTTGGAGATAAAGGAAAAACATAAAATAGGAAAGCCTAAATTGGAAAGTAAATAAATTCAATCCAAGAAAATAAGTCTAAAATAGGAAAGGAAATAAAGTTATATTGGGAAATAAATCCAATCATCATAATTTCTACCATGAAAAAATTATTTCCTAATTTAATTTCTAACAGACTATGGAAATCATGCCAGTTGGCTCTACCTTGAGATGAATAAGGTTTTACTAGAATTGTTTCCTGTACCAATCAACTCAAATTGAACCAGTCTCATAGAAAATTCTTAGAAGGTTATCCCCTCTTGAGTATTTTATCCTTAAAATTCGAACTTGACAACACAGATAATCATGGGCATCAATTTATTCATGTTTGCTTTAGCGACTTTCACTTTTTGCCCAGCCTAATTTACCCATAATAACTTGGACATTGGAATCTTCTTGTTTCAAGGTTGGGTTGTATGAATTCAAGTATTTCGTCCTAATTTATAAAAAGTTGATATGCATTTCATCAAGGTTAATTGAAAGTGCATGATTTAGGCTAGTAATATAACATTTGAGCATCAACCTTGGAATACATTAGGTGAGCTGGAAAAGCAGGTTGATAGGCAGATGGTCTACTTGATCATGGCTTATGTTGCTCCCAACTTCCTCCATGGTTGATGATGCATGGATGGAGTAGGTCTTCTAAAATCTTAATTGTTTTTATTGAGCATTTTTATATGAATGTAAAGTTGCATAGAAATCAGATCATATATCTATGGATTCTTTGATATACTTCCAGTATCACCATGTAAACCTCTCATATTAGCTTTACACATTTATTTTTGGTTCACCATAAATTTTGATGATGGAATCCATGGTTTGCTGTTTGAGCCTGTGGGAAAATAAAAAAGTTAAAACACTTTTGATGAGTTGTTTGATTATAACTCATATGGATGCCATCATTTCCTTTGTGGCAATTTGGGTAGTCCGGCCACAAAGTCTCTAGCAACCTCTTCTAGCTTTCTTGTCAGTATGGGCCATTAGACACTTTATTTTTAGTGTTTGAATTTTATTATTTGGCACGTACGGTCTCCTAAAGCATCTCGCTTGATTGTTCTCTGGTCTTACTATTATTGTCTTTTTGCTATTGTTATGGATGCTAGTTAACTTAATCGAGTATTTCTTCATATATAGATTTCTTGTAATTCCAAAAATTTTCCTCTTCATTTGAAATTTGCTTTGTTTTTTTAAGATATAAGTGATTGAGGTCTTTATTGGCACAAGCTCCCAAATTTAATTATACTCGAGTGAAAAGCCAACAGTACTCTCGGCTAAGGATGCCACAATGCTTGTATTTGGAGATTGGATATGATTTTGGTGCTTGATTTGTGGAGTACATGATCACCCTAATCAAGGTCCATAGTGTAAGATCAAGATGAGTTAAGGATCGAGTGTGTTGATGAAATTCATTTACTTCTTCAATAGCTTGTTGAAATCACACATCATCAATAGGGTTTACATAACATCAAAGTCAAATATTACATAACATCAATGATAAGCATCAAGTTTTAAGATCAAGAGACGGACAATAAAATATCAATGTCGAAGATCACACAGTATCGATATTTCTCGATAGATCTATGCTAAACCTTTAACCTCCACTTTATTAGATTATTTTGATTAACATTGAGATCAATAATTATTTAATGTTGAAATAAGCTAATCAAGAGACTGATGATACTTTATCATATATCTACTCATATCATCTATTCATTCATAACAAGGGAAAAGATATTAAGTTCAACTTAACCATTCAAGGCCTACTAAAGATAGGTTAAGAATCCCCTTCTTGGAGGAGCGATAAAGAGCTGAAATTGACTATCTTTTGAGTAGACATATGCCTGATATGTTGAACATTTCCTTGTTTGGATTTGACAAGGTCACAAGGCTCTTACTCATACAACTCATCTTTTCTTTCTCGTTCAAGAATTCAAATAGGAACTGTTTTTCTTTTATGGTGTTTATAATTATCTAGTAGATGTAAGTGAAATATCATGAAATGGTCCACCATTTATTTGATATCTTGCTGGCATGTGAACATGGAGAAATTTTTTTTGGTGGTTGTGTGGTTATCTTATGAGTTGCTCATCATAATTAAGGAAGGTTACCCTCCTTTCACTTTTGGCATTTTGGTTCTGTGCCACGTGAATAGTGGTCTAGCTAGTTTGGCTGGTGTAGGGCACCAATGCCTTTTTGAGTGATCTTGGTATTCATGAACTTAATACAACATAAAGCTTTTTTCTTAGAGTTGAAATGTCTTCATAAACTAATTAGATCATTGATTCATTTGAATTCGAAAAAAATAAGGCATCAAACTCTTCTCAACATTCTTAAGTTACATGCTTTGTACTAAACTTTATGCTTAATCTCATAGCAAATTTTTCATCCCAATGATTTTCCTTCTATTTTTTTGACATTTCTAATGATGAGTCAAAAAATATTTACTTGGCACTATTATATAATATAACTTCTAGGCTAAATATTAGTGGTCAATGATATCTCATTATTGTGAACGATGCATCAACCTCGCAAGTATATATGTCACTCAAGTAATGCATAAATTTGAGTTCGTGTATCGATCTCACAGGGAACTTATTAATTTCCACAACAGTTAAAAGTTCTAGTTTACTAATCCTAAGTTCAGTTTGAAAGTTCAAAGTTTTTGTTAAATTTTAAAATGACTAATCTTAATTTTTTAAAATTTTAAACTAAATTGGAAGAAAAGGTTTTCTAGCAAGAAACAAACTCTCTTGAATCGATCTAAGAAATGTACGCTAATCCAATGAACATAAAGTAGTTGATAATCAGAAATAGCTCTACTCTTTAGCCTTTTCCAAGATTATAAGAAGAGTTGGGGTTTTGATATTACAATTTAGTTCCCTAAGTCATGCAAAAACCCACCATATTTCCATTTTTTCCTATGTGATTGCACTGTTCTAGTAATAATATTTCTATTCTCTTAAAATAGTGTATGTTAACCCAATCGTTCCGCTAGTGTACTTCCATAGTGCTAGATCACAACCCATTGTTACTTTCCGGGTGGCCAATTCAGAAGTAAATTAAGCTCAAATAGTTAGCATTTCAACATGCAAATTAAGATATTAAGATTCACAAAACATAAATTTCATCTAATTTTCCTAAATCCTAATCCAAGGGTGAATACAATTTAGTAACGAGACATGATAAATAAAAACAAGATATCTTTTGTTAGAAACAAGAAACAAAGTTTACACATGAATCAGAACATCCAAACCAGATTAATCCTTGCTCGCTCCACAATGTTCCTTCTGTGTACAACTTAGCGCATGAACACACTTACATAGGTTGAAACAAAATGGAATACGTACACACAATAGTCCTCCCTCTTGTACTCAAGGTGTTTCTTGGAACGAAAATTTTTTTATCTATTATGCAGCCCAAACCAACTCGAAACTATGTATAATCGTTGCTCCACGTGATTGGGCATCCGTGCATTGGTGGTTAGCATGGGTGCGGGGGTTTTGAGCTCATGGCTCATAATTTTGTGCCTCTGATTCTCCATCTAGGCATCCGACGCTGGGGCGGTGCTTGGTTTAGTGGGGATGTCGAACTCTATAGATTTCTTGCGCAAATTAGTTCTCTTTGAACAGCTGGAGGTTGCATGGCCGTGCCCACATTCCATCTTCTCGGTTTTCTTGCTCTTCCATGACCAGCAGGCGGCACAGGGGCGTTGTCTGTGGGCATGGGGGTGCTAGACTGAAACTTAGCCAAATTTCTCCTCTTTTGCTTTCCAAGTTAACTTCGAACCTATATTCTCCATGTAGGAACAAATACATCTTCCACAAGCATAAAATTAACATAAAAAAGGTGATAAAACACAAAACAAAACACTATATTTTCACTACACATCAGTCAACAATATTATGTCATGAGAGTAACGTTGAAGTCTTAAAGTAAATTTATGAAATTTATTTATGCTTGTTGTATTTTATTGTGTTTGGCATTGAAAAAATTGTTGATGGCTTAATAAAGTGTGGAGGAAATGAAAATATTAAGATGGACGCGTCAAAATTAGAAGATAGATTAAAAAAATAATTATATTGAAGGTATGATTAGAGTGACATGTTATTGTTAAGGTAGCTGAAATTGACTTGGGACCAAATCGATTGCTTACAAATAGAAAGTATGTTCTTGAAAATAATGGCTTCATTTTCACTTATTTTATATATGAAAGAAAATAATCATCCAATTGTCGGGGTATTGGAAATATTTGTAGAGCTCAAAATCATTTTTGCTTTCTTTGTATATCTAGCAAAATTATGTAATCGAATAAATTTATTGTTTTACATGTTTTCCAACTTTTCCAACTTAAAGTAGAAGCTTTTTGATAGTTTGGACGTCTACAACAAAAGATAAAAAATGCACCAACAATAACAAAGCCTTAATGCCACTACATGAGGTCGGCTACATGAATCCTTTTTCTCGATTGCATCCTATTTAGTGTCATATTTTCATTTAGTTTTAATAAATTAAGATCATCTTTTATATAATAAGTCCAAGTCTTCCTAGGTTTACCTCTACCTTTCTTAACATAAGTCGAATCTAAAACATCTACTCTTCTAGTCACTTCTAGTCAACTCTTCTAGTCAGATCATCAGATGGTCGACATTTAATGTGATCAAACCATCTAAGACGACTCTCTCTAATTTTGTCCGTCATTGGAGCTACACCATCCCTATCATGAAGATATTCATTTTACATTTTGTCTATGTGTGTAAAGCCACTCATCCACCTAATCATTCTCATCTAAGCAACACTTAACTTAGTATTATGCTTCTCTTTTGAAAGCCAACATTTCGCGTCATAGAGCATTGTAGATCTCACATTCATCTTATAAAATTTTCCTTTCAGTCTAAGCGGTACTTTTCTATCGCATTTTCTATCACACCTTTTTTATCCACAAAAAGGCCCGAAGCATTCCTCCACTTCAACCAACCAACTTGAATTCTACTATTAACATCCCCATCTATATCACCATCGCTTTGAACAACAGACTCTAGATATCTAAATCTTTCACATCTTTTAATAATCTGATCACCCAATATTACACTTCGATCACTACAGCTACTACTAGTAAAATTACATTCCATGTATTCAGTTTTACTTCTACTCAAGTTTTACTTCTACTCAAATCTTCTACTCAAATGAAGGCCTTTAGACTTCAATGTTGACCTCCATAATTCAAGTTTTGTAGACCTCCATAATTCAAGTTTTTCGTGTGCTTTTTCTCTCATTTTATCCACGAGAAAGATATCATGAGCAAAAAACATAGACCAAGGTACATCCTCCTGTAAATGTCTAGTAAGACTATTCATAACTAAAGAAAAAAGATATGGGCTTAAAGCCGATCCCTGATGTAATCCAACAGAAATAGTAAAATAATTGGTCAATCCTCTTTCAATTGGTCAATCCTCTTTCAAATTGGTCAATCCTCTTTCAATTCGAACACAAGTAACAACTCTAGTATATATATTTTTAATGACTTGAATATAAGTCATATCAACACCTAGTTTCTCAAGAACTCTCAAAAGGATATCTCTAGGAACCTTATCATAAGCTTTTTCTAAATTAATAAAATCAAATGTAGATCTTCCTTATTATCTTTGAACTTCTCCATCATACCTCTCAATAAATGTATAACTTCCATAGTAGACCTACCCGACATAAATCCAAATTGATTATGAGAAATTTTTATAATACCTTAACCTATGTTCAATTACCCTCTTCCATAATTTTAAAGTATGCCTCATCAACTTAATTCCTCTATAATTTGCACACTCTTGTGCACCCTCTTTATTCTTAAAAATGAAGACCAAAATACTCTTCCTCCACTCCTCAGGCATCTTTTTAGTTTTTAAAATAATATTAAAGAGTTTAGTAAGCTAAGAAACTCTCAAATCTCCTAAAAATTTTTAGACTTTAATTGGGATATCATCAGGTCCTGCGAACTTTCCACCCTTGGTTTTCTTTAAAGTCTCCTCAACTTTTTTTTAGTAATTTTTGAGTAAGGCGACGGTAAAAATGAAACGTTTTATTATTATTAAAGATATTAAGATCTCTAAGATCGATTGCATTTTCAGAAACTTCATTAAAAAGTTTATCAAAATAACCCACCCACCTATGTTAAATATCTTTGTTTGAGAAAAACACTTTTTGATTTTAATTTTTAATGTACTTTACTTGAGTTAAATCTTTACTTTTCTTTTCTCTTTGTTTGACTAGTTTATACATATATTTTTTCTTTTCTACATATATTTTTCGTTTATACATATATTTTTTTCCCTCCTTAGTATCTAATCTGTTATAAAGATCACTAAAAACAGAATTTTTAGCGTCACAGATTGTTTTTTTAGACTCTCTTCTGACTGTTTTATATTTTGCCCTAGTTCTCTAAGCTTTTATATTTAAACAAATTTTTATAACATATCTTGTTATATTTTGTTTTTTCTTTTGCACATTATTATTCCACCACCAACAATTTTTATTTATAAAAAATTTTTTTTTTTGACTCTCCAAGTACATCATTTTCTTATATCTTTTTCTATTTGTTTAATAGTGTTTGTTACTTTACCCCACATAGTATTCACATTTTCATGAGCATTTCATGTTTTGAAATCTTGGATTTTACTCATAAAAATAATTTTATTTATTTTTTAGGTTCCCCCATCTAATTCTATGATGATGAGTCATAGTATTCTTTATTTTACAACTTTTCATCTTAAAATTTAGAACTACTAATCGATGTTGGGTACTTAAATCCTCATTAATAAAAATTGTGCCCATTGATAAAATTAGTATGGGCAGATTTGAGAGAAAGTCATAGCTAGGATAACATGAATAGAAATTATTTAAAATGACTTGTGAAGGTAGCAAAAATAAATGAAAACTTAAGAATTTATAAAGCTGATTCTAGATAGGTGGTATAAGGTTAATGATAATCCTGTTGACAACATAAACAGGATTATAAATATCTCGGACTTTGTTCCTAGTAGGTCATTTACTCTTCCAAATGAATAGATGAATCACTCTCCTTTAAGAATAAAATAAGCTTGTAATGACAAGTGCATTAGCACGCTCATTGAGATTTTTTTGTCATTGGTAGCTCCATCAATTTGTGATTTAGAAGCGCTTTCCAGTAAGCATGCATTTGTTGCTAGAAGAAGTGTCGCATGCCCATTTTGTCATCAAGTCTGACAAGTAACTTTCAAACGACGTTCTGTAGGATTATATACAATCATCTAGATATTTTAGTCAACTTGTGCGTCCACTTCTTTGTTTATGCAAATTATTGTAGATATATCTAGTTATTTTTGTAGCATTGCTTTGCTTAGATAGCTACAAGTTCTTTTAAATGTATCCTTATTGAAGTCATTGAATTCAAATTTTATTTTCTGTGCCTGGCTTCATCTTCACAGTCTCCTTATGAACCAAATTTTAGCTATAACTATGTTGAATCTAGAAATAGTCATTGTCTCACACCACCCAGAAAGGACTTGTAAGAGGAAAAAAAAAGTGAAGATGATCCCATGGCTGATCAGGATCATGACAGAGGAAGAGAGTGAGTATGTCAGTCAGCCTCCCTCACCAGAGGAGGAAACCCCTCCATTAAAGGTCCTCTAGTGGCTATGCTCAAGGGCGGCTACATAAAGGATCATATAGAAAAAAGAATGATAGTTCAGGCCATCATGAGATCTGATATTCTCTCTATAAGTGTGGCCTTCGTTGTTGCTAGAACTTAAGGTGTAATGATGAGATCCTGTCCTTCTTGCCGAGCTGGTATAAAGTAAGATCTCTGTGAATTAAGGCAATTTAATAGAGATTGCCAAAATGGTACCTCTGGTGGGCCCCAGACATCCCCGAATATGCCTCGAATATTTTTGTCTCCGTCACGTGCCTGGGATACTCTATCTCTTGCTGAGCCATGCACATTTATTGATATATATTTGGTTTTCTGATTTTTTTTATTCATTTGTCACTTATATTGCACAAATAATAGGAGAGATAACTAAAAAATCTAATTTTCAGACTCTATGACTACATTAGAGAATGTTTATCTCCTTGTCATTCCTATATGAGAAGCTGTCTCTTCTTTTAACTTTTTTTCCTTTGCAAGTTCTTATGATGGACAACCTGCCTGTAGATAAGATTAGGATTCCTAGATCGGAATGTAAGATTCCTAGATTGGATTGTGGGGTTGCTCTTTTCAAGAAGCAAAAGAAGGAAGAAGACAAAGGGGAGAGCTTAAAAAGGGTTAGAACATTAGTGCCTCAAAATACATGGGGAAGAAACTTCTTCCAACCCTCTTGCGATGGTTTCGCCTCTCGAAGTTGACATTGTTGTCACCACGGAACACCTGTGCTTCACTAATCACGGTGACTGTAATTGATTATAGGGTTTAAGGATGACTTCCGTGCTTCGGGTGATGGACGAGTAAGGGGTCTGAGATCCTTATCGTTGCCAAAATTCAGCTCAAGGGGTATCTTTTGATAGTAATATTTTTATTCAAGTTACCTTGTAAATGTTGATTTTATGGAATGTTCTTGCTTTGAGCAATTTGACCTGATTTTGGTGTTTTTTTGGGTGAGGATCATCCTATTGATTAGTGTCTTGTCCAAAATGTAAGTTAGCAAGAGAATTAGGGATTTGGAAAGGGAAATAGGCGAGCTCCGAGCAAACAGCCGAAGCGAAGAAGTTTTTTTGGCTGATCACTTACTGGGTTTTGAAAACTTGCTTGGCGAGCCGAAAGAAGAGCTCAGCTCAATAAGAGTTGTGTTTGATGACATATAAAGACTAGTTGATGACATGACTTCTAGGATGACCATATTCCATCAACCCCTTGAGTCACCTTATTTTGATCAGTTTCTTTTAGGTCATAGGTTAGTAATTCTACATGTGCAATCAGGGAAAATAAATTCAACATTGTAAAGGAGCTTTCCATATTTTTTTACTTTTCTATTCATATCATAATATTTTCCCTTAGAGGAGATGAAATGTCATTTCGTTGGAGGGAGTTATGGCAAATGAGTATCCTAAGGGTCGACTTTATTAATATACTGTTGTTATTTTTCATTCGGTGAATTTTTATTTGTTATTTGTACCGTCATTTTATGTTTATGTTTTTACCTTTCCATTAAATTTAATGAAAAACAATAATCCATTTTGTATGTTTAAACTGCATTATATCTTTTCTTTGGTCACACTTTATGCAGGCGAATCTTAATTCATTTTCTTCCCTGCGGTCATTTCGATACTTCTTGGTTTTTTTTCTTTCACTCTCACAAAAATGGTCTCTGAATTCTACATTTGTCACAAAGCATTTATTCAGAATGTTTTTCGTGGGTTTGAAGTTGAGCATTTCGATGCTTTATGATATCCAGGCCAATTGTGTTTATATTTAGGATATTACCTTGCGTTTGCCTAGAGGGGTTGAAGCACCCCCAATACCCTCAATTATCAAGAGATCTGTTGTTATCAGGACTAATTCAGGCTGCTAAGTTATTAGGTGTTATTAATTTTTACAGGGTGATTTCTGTTCAGATCTTGTTGAATTCATTCGCCGGTATGATGGCGTTGATTGTGTACATGTGATTGATGAAGCTTTCATGGTTCATGAATCCTTTCGCCACTTTTTTTGTAGTGAAGGCTTATAATGACTACATGGTTCATTTCTCTTTGGTTATGTGATTAAGGTCAAGATGATGGGCTTGGAAAACAAGGTTAGGGAGTGGCGAAGCAAGTTCTATTTTATGAAGAGCAGGAGTTGGTGGACGGCTCCCACTAGACCTCAACCCTTCCTTAAGGAGGGATTAACACGTCTCAAACTATCCTCGGAGGAACATGCAAGTAGGGGTGTAAACGAACCGAACACGAACGAACAGAGCTTGTGTTCGTGTTCGGTTCGTTTGAAATTTAGTTTGTTTGTAATGAGCTTGTGTTCGAAATTGTTTGTGAAGTCATTGTTCGTGTTCGTTTCTTAACGAACGAGCCGAATACGAGTTGTTCGCGAACGACGAGTCAATTTGACATCCATAATATTAATACATATAAATAATATATTATATTAATTATATAACTTATATTATATAAATGTATAATGTCTATATTAGTAATATTAGTATATTACTAATATAGTATATTAATATATTATTATTA
>NW_018164528.1:148754-159121 GCF_001263595.1 Phalaenopsis equestris
CGAACGAAAAAAAATACTAACCGAACGAAAAAAAATTTGTTCACGTTCGTCTCGTTACTTATCGAACGAATCAAACACGAACACATTGACGAACCGAACACGAACTGTTTGCGAACAACGAGCTTTTTTGACAGCTCTACGTAGAGCTTTAAACTGATATTCCTCGCTTTCCTGGTGGAGATTCCAACTCCTAAGCTAACTTGTTCTTCTTCTATTAGTATGCACATGTTATGAAGTTTCCCTAGCATATTTTTCTTACATTCGATTATTTCTATTCTTTCTACTTTCCTTTCTCTTTCATTTATTCTTCAACATTTTTTTTTTATGCATAGTGGCAGATGTGCCTAGGGATCTCGTAGTTTTTTGAGGCCAAAAATGCTGGCCTTACTATCTTATCAATGGGAGGGTGTAATTACAGAGACGAGTTCATCTGCCCCTCTGCTTGTTCTTCCTATTGCCACCGCTGAATTTGAGGTGCCCTCTCAAGATGCCTCAATTACAAGTACGGAAAAGGCCATAGAGGTAGAGGAAGATGAAGAGCGTGAGCTTGTCAGAATTGTGAGGATCCCTTTGCCTAGTTCTAGGCTACCTCCTCGCGCCCCTATGAGGTTCACTTGTAGTACCCTATAGTCCACACATAGAAGATACCAAAGGAAAAAGCCACAGCAAGCCAAACATTCCACACCGCTTTAATAAATGACATTTTGTCCTGATGGGCCCAAAGCCTTGATGGACATGACAATGGATTGTATCAGAGAGGAAACATGTCTTTGACCATTCTAACTCAGCCCCCTGATTTACTCGGATTCCATTGGTCATTATGCTAGGGCAAGCAGATGAGACCAACTCCCTTTGCTCCTAATGGGGAGTATGCATCTGCCAAGTATTATTCCTACACTGTGGGATCCTCACATGTTTTCTTGATGCATAAGGGTTGCAACTTGATAAACTTGAATGAAAGATACAAGAGGGACATCTCCGAATCGGAGCAACTGGTTAGCGATGACAAGCTGAAGATAGAATAGCTGAGAAGGACAGAGTTGACAACCAAGTCTGAACGGATGAGGATCGTTTCCTTATAGAAGAACAAAAGAGGACCCTTCAAAATTTCTACTTGAAATTCAAAGAAATGAAGGCTCTGATAAACACATGGACCAATATAACTGAATAATGTCGGGCGGAGATAAGAAGAATTGGAGCAGATGAGAACGCCATTACCTACTGGTATGCGAAATCAAGAATAATTTCTCAATTTGCTTATCGAGGCCCTCACATATAGGAGACTTCTTGAATAGAATTTTTAGGATGACATCAACTACTACATAGATAATCTAGTCCAAAAAGATATATTGACTCTAGAGTGTGAGAATAGAGGCTCTTCAAGAAGATGGAGGAAAAAAATAGCTCAGGGGAAGGCAACGAGAATAAAATTCTACAAATGCGTGAATTTTTTTGTAACTCTCGTTATGTAAAGTTTGCTATCCTTTTTTAGGATTAAAGTAGATTGAATTTTCCCGCTAATAGTTATTAGAACTAATACCAGATCTTCATCTACATAATTCACTTTTGCTGAAATAATACACACACACACACACATATATATATAGGTATATTTTTATAGTTTTTTATTATTTTATTATTTTTTATTTTATTATTTTTTTTAAAGAATGGTTGGAGGCTATTATATGAGCCCCAACCATTCCTCATGCGTCTAAGAATTCAAGTACCACACCCTACAGTCGGAGGGAATGAAACCTAGACCAGAGGGGACTTACAACTGACAAGCAGAAGCCCGAAATATATATATATAGGTATTTTTCGAATGGGAGTGACAGGAGGCTTTGCTAGGGTTTCGCCTCACGACAAACCCTAGCCTCTGCTACAGTATTTTCACGGTCGAAGAAGAAGATGAGTTCGCTCCTCTGTTCCGTCATCTTCATTGAGATTCGTCGAGGCTCTTTCTTCTGCGGTTTATACCCTTTCGCGGCTGTTTCGTCTGTCTTCGTAGAGCTCGTCGAGCTGCACCTGTTCCGCGACTTCAACTTCTGTGGCTTCGCCCCGACTTTCTTCGGCTCGTCGTTTCTGCTTTGCCCTCTACTCGACTTGGCAGAGCTCATTTTCTGCTTCGCCCCTTCAGATTTCTCTTCCGTCTAGTGCAAATTCTTTGTTCTTTCGTTGTGTCTCCCTCTTGTGGTGCTGGCTTCAGACAGATCGTATGCTACTGGCCTTGTGGGAGTCCTTGCCTCAGGTACTCCTAAATCATGTTCTTTCCCTCCTTCATTTGAGTTGGCAGAGGACATCAAGAAACCTGGTAGGAAAAATGGGAAGTCTGCCATCTTTTTTACAGAAGTTGAATGTAATCAACTCATTTCCTCCTGTCGTTTGAATTTGGTCGGGAAATTTATTTATGACCATCCAAAAATGGAGCTTATTCGTAAGAAATTTGAGTTTATGCATCTTATTGGGGAGTGAAAAATTAAACTTCTAGATGGAATGCACATTCTTATTCAACTTAATAATGAAGAGGATTACTCACAATTATTTGCTAAAAGAGTAATCTGAATTGATAATAGAGCAATGAAGATTTTGAAATAATCGGTGGATTTTGACCCACAGACGGAACTACCAACCATTCTGGTTTGGATTCATCTCCCTGACCTGAAATTTCATTATTTTACTCAAAAAGTATTGTACTATATTGCCTTAACTTATGGTAAACCACTCAAAAAAGACGTTTCTACTATTAAATTTTTTTGTCTATCTAAAGGCAGAATACTTGTTGAAAGGGACATCACTTCTACCGTTTCTGAGAAAATTTGGTTAGGCACACAGCACCATGATTATCAGGAAAATGTTGTGATTCAGCATTTCTCTTCGTATTATTCGAACTGTCGTATGTTTGGTCACTTCAGTTCTCAATGTCATCATCTACACCCTCACCTCAAACCAAAGAGGCAAAGTGTTCTGCCAGAGACAGAGATTCCCCCTTCTCCTATTATGCTCAAAGTTATCGACAATATTGATCATTAAAAGGATATTCCTGAAGATGTCACTATCCATATGTCAACCATTCAGCCTTCACACAATGTTTTAGTTTCTCCATCTTCGGAACCTTCTTTCGTTGGGGCGAGGGACACATTTCAGACTTCACCTGCCCTAGAACCTATCACTGATGTTACGGGTGACAATATTGCTAATGTTTCTCTACCGCCTTATCAGATCGAGCAAGATGTTAATGTTACTCAGACACGTGGGGTCTATGATGTGCAACAACCTACACTTGTCCAACCACCTTTAGAGCAATCTACTGATCAGATGAATCAATTCTCAGATGAGGAATGACAGGTTTACACATCCAGAAGGAAGAAGAAGAATGGAGACCTACTAGAATGGAGACCTACTTGAGCTCAGGAATCTAATGAATGATACTTTGGTTACTTCAGGTAATGGTACGCACCTCACCAATTTGCTAGTCGTCTCCCTTCCGAGAACTCGAGGCAAAGGTAGGACTAAACGGAGTCATCCCTAGTTTTTTGGGCGAGTTGATGGTTTTTGGTTTTTTGGATCTTTCATGTATCTTTTCTTTTTTGGGTTTTTGTGTGTGCTGTATCATGTGGGTTGGTGTTTTCTTTTAGGATCACTCATACAACCTATCATTTTTGCTTTAGGGCTTTTCAAGATTCTTAAAGGGGTAGTCAATTGCTTCTAGACTTATTGCCTTGCCTTTTATTATGCTATCCTCATTATATGGCGGATTAAGTTTTTGTCAAAATGCAAGTTTTCTTTCTTATTACTTTTATTAGTGAATTTAATGTTGGCTTCATTTAGCGAGTTTGTTAGATATCAAATACAAATCTTTCTAGGGATAATAAAAAAGCTTGAGGTCGTCTCCACTCTAGGTTATAAAAATCATTTTCTCGGAATACACGAGTAGCTTGTACGTTCCAGGTCTAACTTGCTTTTTGAGAATGTAAGGATCAGCTCATGAAGGTGCTAACTTTTCAAGTGTGACGTTGGGAGCGACTGTATCAACTTTCTTCTACACAAAATCACCAATTTTGAATTATTTCTTACTTTTGAGTTGTAATATTTGGTCATACTTCTCTTGGCTTCTTTCTGTTTCATCGCAAATTGACTCTGTACTCCTTATAGTAGATCCAATGTAGTGTGCACACCTTTTCTCAGTCCTCTAGCTTGTCCTCTTCAAAACTATTGGTTGTGGGCATTCTCTAACTATGTACGTTATACTCATACTCCACGGGTAACGCTGCTTCCAGCCGGTTTGAGAGAATGAATGTATTTTGCCTTGTAGCGGTTGAGGGGACTAGTCCAGAGTGCCCAAATTATAAATGGTAGTATTTCAAACCGTTTGCATTTGACTACTTCAACTTTATTCTTAAGCAGATTCAGTTTCAATATTAGCTGTTCGTCAATTTTACTTGTACATTTATTTTCAGAGGACGCACCAAAGTAAATTTCAAGTATCACTGGCTTTGTCAGAAGTTTCTGATTTTCTTGTTTGCGAATTGTGTGATGTTGTCTATGATTATTAATGTGGGCAATGTGTATTTGCAAATCATCCATATGAAATTGTAGCTGACTTCGATAGTGGTTTTTTCCAAATGCTTAGACTCAATCGACTACGAGAAATAATCGATTGTCATCGGGATGTATTTCCTTTGCCCTTTTGCTGGAGAAAATAGGCAAAGAAAATCTATTTCGTAAACTACAAAAGGAGATAAACTACTTATAGGCTGTGTAGCCTATGTGACGGTAGGGATTGCATGAGTGCAAATTTCTGATAGTATCCACATCTCCTTAAGAAATCCTTTGAATCTTTCCTAACAGTAGACCCGTAATACCCTTGCTGCGAAATTTAGTTGACTTTCACATTCGCCTGAATGATAACTTCCTCTTGCTTTACACATCAAAGATAAAGTCATGTTAATGACCTTCTAAATAATTTCCCATTAAGAAAAAAATATTGACAGGTTTTAATCTTGAATCTTCTTGGATCTCTGACATTGAAGGAGATAATGCTTATGTTTGAATAATCTTTTATGGGCTTTATCCACTAGTCTTTTGATTCATGTCTACTTATCTCTGACATTGAAGGAGATAATGCTTATGTTTGATGGGCTTTATCCACTAGTCTTCTGATTCATGTCTACTTCTACGACTTTGGGTTTATTAATAGTTGAATAGTGAACTTCATAGGTGAATCACTGTATGGATTACCATTTTTAGATCTTAGGTTCATAGACTGATTTTCTTTTTTTGAGATATGCTCGATTCTAAAGTACTCAAATTTCCCATTTTTGTTTTAACATTTGATAGATAATTTTGCATGATATATTCTCTTACTCGAACCGATCACTCACCTGTTTGACTACCAACTGGGAGTCCAATTTAACGAGTAAGTGTTGTACTCTTGTACTTTGTGTAAATCTCAACCCAACAATAAGTTATTCACACTCAGCCTGATTGTTAGTGACATCAAAAATTTTTTGGACGGAGTGAAAGAGAAATTTTGAAAGGGCTTTGTAACACCATCCCAATTCTCTTCTCTTAATTCTTGATGTTGCATCCACGGATAATATTGATAGATTTTTCTTGGACACATTTGCTTATTGCTCAACTCCACCAAAGAAATTGGCTAGGAAATCGGCAAGTACTCGTGCTTTAATAAAATTTCTTGGCATGTAATAAATTTTAAATTCTTTGAGCTCAACAGCCCATTTAATCAGCCTTTTAGAGTGATCAGGTTTGGCGAGGACCTTGGATGACATCAGGCTATAAGTAGTTTCCCTGCCCTTGTACTCCGAAGTAGTGGAGGGGATGATATTATGATCTTTAATTGTGAATGCTTGTTCACATTCCTCAGTTCAAACAAATTGTTTGACACTTCTTATGTTCTTAAAGAACGTTGGACATCTATCTCTAGATTTTCATATTAATTTGTTCAGGTCAGCGATTCACGTAGTGAAGGTTTGCAGCTCCTCATATTCCTTGGTGATGGCTTATTTAAAATAGCTTGCCACTTTTTCGAAGTTCGCCTTTATGCCTTTTGGCATGAGTAGGTAATTCAAACATTTTCCCGAACCAACTCCAAAGATGTATTTTAGTGGATTTAATTTCATGTTAAATTTTCTAAAAAATTTTTCAGAATAAACTTCAAGATGAATTTTCTCTCAAGTCTGCTTGTGTTGTTTGGTGTTTTACTTTCTATTAAGAGATCTTTAATGCAGAATTTAATATTTGTTCTTTTGTTTTGCAAAAATTACACCCATCAGCCTCTTGTATGTCGCTCCAGCATTTTTTAATCTGAAAGACAATACATTATAATAATATACCCTAGCCTTAGTGACAAAATCACTCTTCTCATTGTCTATTAGATGCATCTTGATCTAATATTATCCGGAAAAGCCACCTAAAAAATTTATCATCGAATATCCCATGGCGGAGTTGACCAATGCATTGATTTGTGGTAGGGGCTGTTATCTTTTGGGTAGACATAACCCCTTATCAGATTTGGGCATTATGACCACATTTGCCAACCACTCTGGTATTACACTTCCTTGACAAATTTCATTTCAAATAGCTTTTGCACCTCTTGACGGATAGGCTCATGGCGTTTGGTGGCTACATGCCCCATCCTCTGCTTAATAGGTTGAATTCTCATGTTGACATTGAGCTGATGACAAGTTAAATTGATGTCTACTCTTGGCATTTCATGTATTGTCCAAGCAAAAACATCCTGAAATTATCTCAAGATAGAAATTAGGCTGCCCCGTAGTTCAATACCGAAGTTGGAGTACTCAAGGGCTTTTCTCATGGATTCTTTGGAGGCAAGCACTTTGCCAACAAGTCTTCTGTAATCCTCTTTTCTTATGTGTTGAGCTGTATGAGGTCTTCCTACACACATCCTATAGTTTTCAGATAGCAGGTCTTTGATTTTACCAACTCTTCTTGCATCATGATCATTTCTTCTCCTTCAGAAAATTTTACTGTCGCATGATATGTGGAAACCACTACCTTGAATGTATTCAAGATTGTTTTGTCAAAGATGCAATTTTAGGTATCAGGGGCTTTGATTACCACAAAATCCGCCATTGTTTTGAATTGCTTTTCCTCTTCCCCCCAGGCCACCAATAGAGAAATTACTACACGTTAGAGTTGTTAAAAATTGACTTGATACACAAACACAACTCGAACTCGACTCAAAAAATTCGGGTTAAGGTTGACCCGAATATTTTTCGATTCAGGTTAAAGTCAGAGAATTTGACCCATTTATTATTCGGTTCGAGTTCGGGTTGAACCCGAAAACTCAAAGATGACCTGAATAAGCATGAAAGTTCAGGTCGGGTTCGGGTTTTAGTTTTTGACCCGTTTATTATTCGGGTCAAGTTCAGGTTGACACTATTAGGGCCGGGTTATTTTTGAGTAGGAACCGAACTCAACCCGCCAACTCGAATTGACACCCTTACTCCACATTTTTCCTTCCTTTCTTTTGAGAATTCGTACAATTGTTCTGAGATCAGCACTAGTGTGCATTGTCCATAGTTTTCTCGTCTAATAATTTATTAACAAGAACATATTTAAATCAAATTGTTCCTGATTAGATAATTTGAAATCAATGCTCTAACCCAAATGGCATCGTTGTATGGATTCTCGTTGCTCGTAAATCCTCATTAGCGAACAATATCGGGGTTTGTGATGTTATCGGTGACCTTGGGACACTTTCCTAGTTCACCTCTTCCGACTTGAGTCATTTGAGGTTAGGTTGATGAGAAACCGCGGGTTCATCTCTTCGTGTAATGGCTTGTGTTGGGATGGATTCGTTATGAGCTTCTTTTGCGGGCGCTTTTTCTTGTCTCGTAGTATTTGTCTTAGGCGTTATGAATTTTGTAGCTTTTCTGCTTTAATCTGTTCTTTGATTAAATTCCAGAGCTATCAACATCCTACAATATTGTGCTCATGATATTAATGGAACACACAATACTCGTTCGGGTTGCACAAATAGACACTTGCTTTAATTTCCATATGTTTCTTGATGAACTCCTTATTTTGGATGACCTCGACAATCTCGGCCATCAAAATCGTCAATGGAGTATTTGCAGGAGAATGGCTAGGAGGGTTAGGTCTTCTTTTTATCGATCTTCTCTTAGTCTAGCCTCTCATCTCCTCCAGACAAATTCTCTTCTTGAAAATCCTCAGTGGGCCATCCAGTTTAAAGCAACTTCTATGTTCTTCTTGGGTTTTGTGGTGATACCTCCTAAATTGGCTACTCCACTTCTAATTGTTCTCTTCGAATGAACTCGATAGCGAGCTATACTTCCCGACAGTGCTTCGTTAACTCTAAGTGTTTTGCCATTGTTCTTGGTCATGCAGCTAAGGGCATACCTGAATAGACCTTCTCTTAGTTCTTGTGCTAAGGCAGCATTAGCGACTACTGTCTCCGGCTCTCTTCTCTCCAACATTTCTAACTAAAATTGGGTGTTGAAGCTTCTCATTTTTTTCCAGGGCTCTTGGCAAATTTGCAGTAAGGTCTTAGAGCTCTTTTGTGACTTCCTTACATTTCTGAATTGTGCCATAAAAATGTGATTTAACTTTCCATAAGAAATAATAGTTCACGTGGTTAAAAACCACCGAACCATCGAAGAGCTGGTTCTTTTAGGGTTATGAAGAGCATTATTTACCTTTAATAAACATGTCACAGACTTGAAGTGTGCCATGTGTTCGGTAAGGTTCGATATTCTCTTATTGACTTCCATAGTTTCCCATTAAAAAAATGTTCTACAAGGACTCTTTCTTTTTTCCTTCTCTTCTCCTCTCCCTCACACTACCTTAAGGAGTTGAACCTTTCTCTTCAAGCTAATAGGTGATGTCATTTTCTTCAACAGGTGTCGATGGCAGAGGCGTCTTTGCTCTCATTGTTAACAACTCATCCCTACAAACTATAGATCTGACCAAACTAGATGGCATATAGACTCTGAGTGCAAATCTAGGCACATCCTTCAACATCTTCCTAATTAACGCCATTATCTGCTCCTTCAACTCCATTTGTTATAGACTCTGAGTGCAAATCTAGGCACATCCTTCAGCATATTCCTAATTAACGCCATTATCTACTCCTTCAACTCCTTCATTTGTCGTTCTACAGATTCTCATGTGCACTCCATGTTGATCAAATTTTCTTGCACCTGGGTTTCTTCTCTGTGCAGAGCTCCTCATCTAATTTATAGTATGATCCATGCTCAGTGCACCTTAGAGGGCGTTGAATCCACAAAATATGTGTTCTCACCCCACGAAGGCAGGGGCTTTAAGAGAGAAAGGAAGCAAAGAAGATGATCCTCTGGTTACTTTGGGGCATGACAAAGAAAGAGATTGTGTGTCAATCATTTCCGCTTATCGGGTAGGGGACCTCTCATTTATAGGTCTGCCAATGGTTACACTTCAGGGTAGCTACATAAATGATCATATAGAAGGAAAGGCTCTGATGAGATCTGATATTGTCTATGTAAGTGTAGCATGTGTTGTTGCAAGAACACAAGGTGAGTTGACGAGTTCCCGTCCTTCTTGCCGTGCCGGTACAAATGATGAACTTTATCGAACTAACACAAAGTAATAGAGATTACTGAACAAAGTATTCACGTGGGCCCAAGACACCCCCGATTATTCTCATCCCCATCACATGTTTAGTACGCTCCTATGTTCTTCTAAAATTTATTGATATATAATCTACAACGCTAGTTCCAAGCAATTGTATACTCTAATATGTGGATTCTACCACAAATTCAACAATTCTTATTTCTATTTGTGATGGATGTCTAGAAGACCTTGTTCTATTTGGTTTTCCGTTGGTTGTATAACTACACATCGCTCTCCTTCTGCCATTGAAAATATAGTGTCAATATTTGTCGGCGCTAAAGAGTTAGGAAGTATTAAAGTTTGGGGAAGTTGCCCGCAAGAAGCTGTCGGTCACCGGAATTGAAATCATGTTCCCTGCTTCAGAAGGACGTTTAATTTACATATATATATGTATAATTTTTAGAAAAAATATGAAATCAAACTGACCTCATATTTCTCACAGTTTAAATGAAAGAGCGCTCTACCTCAAACCCTGTATCTATCCCGAAAGATAAACACAAGACTTGAGGGTGAGACTCGATCAAATAAACTAAGAAATATATGACATTCGTTTGGTTTGCGAAACCGTTTTATTTGTCGACAAGTTCCTCTATTTAATACAAAGAATTAAATAGGGTTATCTTAGGTTGGGTTCAAAAAAACCTCCTATAAGGACAAACCCCTGTAGTTAATTACATCTTAAATGACCGAAGTCACTTAAAGTCACTTAAGAAAAC
>NW_018164528.1:159373-160839 GCF_001263595.1 Phalaenopsis equestris
TTATACTTGCGTGACACAGTCACACGCACGATCACACGAGTCGCCTAGAAGATATGAGGGTTTACGTCGTATCGGACGACAACCTCGGAACCTAGAACGAGTTAGGGCTTAAATCGTACAGCAGAGCTATACGAATGGCTAAAGAAAAGGTGGAGGATTTATGTTACGCTAGGAAAACAACCTCGAAATCCTATGAATTGTTCTTTTAATTTCCAGGAGAAGAACGGTTTAGCTGGGGAGTTCTGCTGTTGAAGATGGTCGTGCTGCCCATCGCGCTAGCTCCAAGCTCCTTGTCGTGACGAGTTCAAGTTTTTTAGGGTGTCCAGTTATGATGTCAAATCAAACGGCCCTATGGTTGTAGTCCTCTAAATGTCCTATATAAAAGAAGACATGCTTAAAGCCATATAATATAAAATGTGCAATACAGGACAAACAGTAGGATGCATGTAGAACAATAGCAGGTAGGAAACAAGAATAGTATAACATGTTGTATAGAAAACAGTAGCAAGTAGAAACAGGACAAGTATAATATGCTGTATAGAAAAAACAGTAGGAGGTAAAAACAGGAATAATATAACATGCTATATAGGAAGAATAGTAGCAGACGTAAACATGAATAATATAACATGCTGTACAGAAAGAACAGTAGCAGGTAGAAACAAGAAAATGAAGTACTGTAAAATATAAAACAAACCTATACGTCCGTGAGATCCGTTGTTCCATAAGTATAGTAAGTCTAAATGCATTGCAAAAAGCGAAGTCTGAAAGAAACGTCGTCCAGGAAATCCGAAGAAGAGTGTAATAACGACTCATGACAGAAAACTCGAGAAAATCAACGAGAAAAGACTCGAGTAAAAGAGAAGAAAAAGAATCCTAAAAAAAATCTTGGAGAAATCCCGAAAGAAAGGAAAAGTAACACGAGTGCCCTGACCCAAAGCTTCAATAAAACAAAATAAAAAAAGTTCGGGTGAGGGGGACCGTAAGCACTCGTATGGGGCTAGGCTCAGATATATATTTATACTCGAGGGTTCGCGAAGGCTATTCGGTCACCCGAATGTATGGAACCCGCCACTCGTCTAGAAGTCTGTCTTGAACCTCACTTAGAGGGCTATTTCCCAGCCTAAACAGGTATTCGTCAGGTGGACAACCAGCTTTAAAGTATGTTTTATGTTTTAACCATGCATACAAATTTTAAACATGCAAAGAAGAGTTATCAATTTTTGTTTCGTAGAAAAGTATGTTTTTGCTTGAAAAGGGTTTATCAAAACTTTATTATATAGGGTTTATCAAAACTTATATTATATTTTTTTTAGAAATTTTTGTTGTCCACGAGTCGATTACACTGTCGGGCATGGGACAGCCAACAATCTGAGGAGGTTCGAGTCAACTCCCGCTAGACTTATGTCGGTGAATGATACCATTATTCTATTATTCATCAAATACCTGGATCTTGATGTTATAGGATA
>NW_018164528.1:161324-162954 GCF_001263595.1 Phalaenopsis equestris
TTCAAACTAAGGTTACAACAAAAGGGTAGAAAACATCTCCATATCCTCAAGACATCAAAAACAATAGAACTACCGCATGTTTTATATAAGAACAGCTATGGAATTCCTCCAAATCAACATAAATCCATTCATCACATGTATATTTAAGCCGAGACACCCGTGGGATGCGAAAACCGAGCCCAACACGAGCCTCCAAACCAAGGAATAGAAGAACCAAAACCCCCCCCAGCAGTATTAAAACCCAGGCTTCCATAAAAAAAAATAGAGTTCTAGTCATTTCAAGCCAAAATCGAGACTCCAAACCGAGCCTCCAAACTGCCAGAACTTGCATGTCTAAATATTTCAAGCATAAAACAATTCCAACAGATATTTGAACAGGGGAGATGCCTCACGAGGAGCTAAACCAAGCCCTCAAAACAAGCTATAGAACTTTCCAAATTAAATAAATTTTCTCATAGCATATATTTCAAGTAAGGAAAAGCCGCAGGAGCTAAACTGAGCGCCCATATATGAATAAAAAAGTAAAGTGAACTTTCTAGCATTCATTCTAAGCAAGAGAAAGTCATAAGATGCCAAAGCCGAAACCCCCTAGCATGCATGAAAGGCTAAATAAACTCTTCAATATCTCATGCTAAACGAAAGACAAATGAAAAGTTTCACAATACACATCCCAACATGCTTGCAAGAGGAGTAGAAATTATTCCAAAGCCATGCTTTAATTATCCAAATCGCTGTCAACATAAATATGATATGATAAACAAAGAACATGTCATATATCCACCACTTTAAGCAAATATCCAAGTCTAATTCCTAACACATGCTCACATTTCCATTTCTAAATCCTTGAGTGCCAAGTATTTCATAGAAAATATAAGTGTGATATCATATAAGCATGCTGCACTATCCACTTAACCGAGCAAGAGGAGGCTCGACAGAGAGAACCGCGAGAGAGCAAGGCACCGAAGAAAGGGGGGAGGAAGAGGTACCTTTTTTGATGCAAATGTAAAGCACCACAACACAAGAAACTACCTCAAGGAGATGCTCTCACAGAAATCTCATTCCCAAACTTTTCTCACAGCCAAAATCTCTACCCCTCTCTTCTTTAGCAAAATTTTTCAACAACCAAATTTCAAAAGAAACTATGTTTATAGGCAGAGAAGAGAGGAGAAGAGAAAGAAGATCACCCAATCCACCACGGTACTCGAATCGGGCCAAAGAAGAAAAGGACGCATTCTTTGCTCACAGAAGGCGAAGCAACCGAAACATCTAGGACGAAGCGGCGAGCCTAGTGGCAGTGAGGAAAGTATCGGGAAGAAGAGAGAGTTCGTCATTTAAGTGTACAAGGGGGCCAGCTTCCCAGAGTCAAACTACCAAGAAAAGGAAAACCACAGCTTGGAGAGACTGGCACGGCTTCGGGAAGGAGGGCCGCGGGCAGAAAAATGTCAGGCAAGGACGAACGAGGTCAACTTTCTCTCTCGTGGAGGAGGAGCTCGGTTGGCTCGAGACCGAGAAAAGGAAAGGCCAGACACGCGAACGGGGGAGGGAAGGGAGGCAGAGCTCGGGTGCGTGCGTTTAGGGATTTAGTGTTTAAAGAGGAAAGGGGGATAAAAGGTTTTATATAAATTAATAT